>NW_020664779.1:970628-985877 GCF_002925995.2 Terrapene triunguis
TGATACCTTGCCAAAAGCATTCTTTGGAGAATGGTAAAATAATTAGCGGCTATCCAATCTAATTTTTTTTCCTGGAAACTGCACAAATTGAATATTAAGGGAAAGTGTAATTCATTATCCATGAACAGTTCACAACCCACATACATTGCCACCTGCACATGTCTATTTTCAGTAATCTATTCAAATATTCTGCATGCTACCGTCCTTCATATCTGAAACATGACACCCAAAAATTGCGGTGGAAGATTGAGGTCAAAGATGATGAGTAACCCTAACTCCAATTATGTGAGACATGGCAAGTCTGCATCTTATTATCTCTGTTGCCCACAGCATTTCCAAGGTACAACAGACTCGCTTGACTCAAGTGTTGCCACTGTAGTAACAGTGATAGCAGCACTTACAAAACACTTTCCATCTCCAAAGTATTTTCCACGTATTAACACATTGATCCCCACAACAGCCCTGTGAGGCAGGGAAGGGGTTATCAGCACAAACAGGGAAACTAAGGAAGACACTATAAACAATGTCATGGAGGAAATTAGTATCAAAGCCACGATTAGATTATAGGAGCTCCTGACTTCCAGGCCTGTGCTCAGACCACTAGTCCACACCGCTCTCATTTTTGCTACATTCTTTCTTTACAGTCTGACGCTTCATCAGACAATATTGGTGTTTCCCTTCCCCCATGTAGGTAGCCATTTCATTTGCAAGCAAATAGATAAGTAATGTATGTTTACTTCTATGGCACTCCATGCCTGAAGACTTTTAAGTGTCAAACAGAGAGTCTAAAAAATCAAAAAGATACAATCAAGCTCCAACATAAGACAACACCAAAACAAGTGCTCAAATATACAATAAATAATATCTCACCCTTTCACATACGTACCGCACATCACACCCCAACTACGCAAAACAAAATACTTCCCACTCCAAATGCAGCACACATCTAAAAAGGAAACCAAAATGATGAGAATCTTGCCCAGAAGGACGACACAAATGGACTCTGGCATATATTCAAGAGGAGAACATTTCAGAATCAGAGGCTCTTGATGGAGAACTTAAATGTTGTAAAGGGCCATTCCCTTAAGCCTATACTGGTTAAAGGAGGGCTGCATTTGGTTTGTGTTTGTCCTATACATACTCAAACCTTTCCCTTTCCAACAGGAGCTGGAAGAGCTGGTTTCTTCTGAGTTGAGCCTCCTCTGGATTTCACTATCCAGTTCTCCAAAATCCTCCCCACATCCCCCCCAAAAGGGGCAGGGAGTTAGGACACAGTACTATCCATAAACAAAGTCACTTTTATGACCGAGAGAAAACCCAAAACAGCAACACTTTTTGAGGCTGTCTTTATAATTCATAAAAGAACAGTATTAGAGCACAACTATGCTTTTGTCTGCTTTGCTGTTCACTAGTAAGCTTTAAATACTGAGACCATGACCTTGATGTACACTCTCTGGATAACAACAAGAAGCTAGTGAAGAATTCTGCTAATCCTGAAGAACCATTTGTCCCAGAGAGGCATTCACAGAAAATGGGTTTTCCCCCAATTAACAATGCTCTGTTTAATTTCAGCAGCTCAACTAGTTTTGATTAATTATTACTCCAGAAGTGCATATTTTAAAAACACTTTTTTTTTTGTTTTTCCCATTATCTAGGAAATGTAAGGTATTGATTTGCCTACTAAAACAAGTTAATGATGTTTAGGTAAATTATTAAGTATTTTATTATTTTAATTAATCCGGTTTCAGATGCATATACCAGAGCAGGAAAATCTGATAATAGTTATAACAAAGATGCAGTTGTGTCCTGTCTGCCAATTACTATTATAGAATGGATATCTAGAATATTTAAGGCTTCCTTATCCGGTATATTGTATATAAAATTTAATTAGAGTTTGATTAAATTCTGCTTCAGCTATTTAGGGTTAGCAGGTCCAACAGGAAAAAACTTTTTATGGTTCCTTGTGAACATGCATTTTTAATGCCTCAAGATTAGACATTGCAATCTGCATAGGCTAGAAGACTGAAAATGGCACAATCTGGGGAAAGGGAATGAGGGGTCTGGTTTGTGCTCCAGGATTTTCAGGATCATTATTTGGCAGCTCACATAATAATCTAAGCCAACAGATAAAAAGTATTAGTAGTAGCAGTATTACAGTTGTGTCTAGATGCCCTAAGATTGGGGCTGCCTTCTACCAGGCACTGTATAAACACATACTGAGAAATAGCCCCTGCCCTGAAGAGCTTGCAAACTAAACAGAGGACAGATAGAAGCTGAGAAGGGAAATAGAGGCACCGAGAGGTGACGTGACTTGCCAAAGACACACAGCAGGTCAGAATCAGCAATAGATGCCAGGTCTCCTAGTTCCCAGTTCAGTACCCTAGCCACTAGACCACACTGCCGCCAATACAGAAGAGCTAGTTGCTATGAAGCATTGAACGAATGGCATGAGAGGGAGACATTCCTCTCAAAGAAGCCTTGTAGTGTACAAGAAAAAGAAGGCCGTGGTCATTTTGGTCATTATCTCTCTGCAGGTGAACACATACAGGGATTTAGGGATTTTAGGAGGAATTGGAAAAACCTCAGATTTAGTACCACCATGAAGTCAATCAGCATTTGGGGATTTTGTTAAGGACTAAACTTCAAAGCTTTAAGGAATGGAGATCTGGAGTGATTGCTCCGGGACACACACTAATAACTTATTCCAATCTTTTGAACAATGAAAAGCAGAGCCGAGCTTCCGAAATATTTACTGATTCAGATCCTAGCTGAGGGATATTCTAACCAGGCAGTTTGCTGGAACTGATAATAAACTGGTTTCATAACCCTCCTGACATGTTGCCACAACTGTTCTGTAGGGTGGGTTGTGGATGATAGCTGGATGCATATAATCCCTTGCCCAAAATTCGTCATAGCAAGATGCTAATGCCAATACCAATAGACTAGTAATGTGCATGAACGCGAGTGCAGTACATTTAAGGAGAAGATTTTTGAAGGCAAGAATTTCAGCAAGTGTATAAATATTTTGCCTCGGGCTTATTTTAAGGCTAGACTGTGCCTGTAGGCACATCCCTGACCAAAGAGTGGTGTAAGATGAATATCCCAGGAGGCACTGTGTCTTTGACATGCACCTCTAAGCCGCAGTTCCTTCCCTGCTCTGGGGAGGAATCTCTGGGGTTGGTGGGTGAGGTAGGAAGAGTAAATTAGTGCAGCTGTTGGAAAGGGTTTAATTTATTTCACCCCTTCAGACATAGCCAGCTCATGGGACAAGTAAATAGGGTAAATAAAGCCAAGACTCAACGTACACCCTCACCCATACCCATCATCTTGCTTGCCCGTGGGAATAGCTGGGGGGATTGCACTTCAGAGCAGGACCCAAGGTGCAGGTAGGTCTTAGGAGAGCACAACCTAGCCCTTAGAGGGTCTGATTCTGCTATCACTTACCCCAGGGTAAATTACAACTAGTTCCGTTGGATTAAAAGGAGTTACACCAGGTTAATATACCAGGAAAAACTACAGGAGACACACCAGAATAAAACCAGACAGCAGAATCAGGTGCTAGAAATTCAGTTGTCTTCCTTTCATTTGCCCCATGATTTTTGCTTGATTCAGCTCTAATCATGGGGTATTAATAGAAGATTTGAGGTTATAGAATGTACCCATAGGCTTAATCCCCTAGAAGAGGGAGTCAATATCTAATTTATTTATCCATGTAAGTTATTTCTAGGCATTTCCAGCTCCTGCATTCTCATAAGATCTGAGCATCCTAATTGTATCTCCCAATTCAATTGTTTAAAATGGCTAAGAAAAGCTGCCTCCTTTTTATGCCTTCCTTCTGTTGAGAGGCTGTTGTTTTTCTGTAGGATGCTAGCGTGTCAATACTTTATCATTGAAATATGTTGGAGAGGTGTTTAAATATATTTCTCCTTTCAGCTGACTATTTAAAAATAACTAGCAATGTGTGATGCATATTTTTAGAGGATGTCAGGCAATGTTATTTTTTTGGTGATACAACATGCCTTTTCCCCCCATCACTAGGAAGAGAGTTACGCTGAAGTTAATGTGATGTACCCCAGAGGATTGGAGGAGGAGTGACAATACACAACAGAATTACACAGTTTAACTGTCCCTTACATAAGCTTTGTTTTAATCAGAAGAAAAACAAAAGCCAAATATTTCATGATTTTTATTATCAGGAAAATTAATTTTTCACTGACCTGAATCCTAATCCTGCTCCCACCGAAACCAATGACAAATCCCCAATGCTTTTAGTCGGAGTGAGAGTATGCCCCTGGGTAGTGCTTATGTGGTCTTAGGATGAGAGAGAATGGGGTTCTCATAAGTTGTCTCTGTAATATCAGTATCAGTGTGGTGAAGTAGCACAGAGAAGCTGTAATGTGTGAGCTAGATTGTCATTAAATGGCTGTAGGTGTACGGAGTAGGAGTATAATACAAGCACAAGGACTATGTTATGATTTGCACTGAAGATCTTAATATAAACTAAGAAGGAAAATATTTATTAAGGGATAGAGTGTGTCTGTCCCTTATGTGGGGCCACAGGGGTAGCCAGTGGGAGAAGGAACCTCCTGCTTGCATGGACAGCCTACGGGCCAGACACAATTCCAGTCCCTACCCTCCTCTCTCCCGCTACTGTCCCAAAAGAGAGGACAGGAAGGAGTCTGAGCTAGGGCTCTTTCCCCCTAGGTACACCCCTCATCCCACCAGTACATCAGCTAACGGAGTAAGCAGCGTGCCATGAAGAGTGTGTTAGCAGCTGCTCTGCTTTTGCTACTTAAGCTAGAATGCTTCTTAGAGACATGACTGAGTTCAAGAGGCTAGTATTTTAATTTTTAAAAATTAAATGGAAAAGATTCCCAAAGAAATCCCCAAACAGCTCCAACACAAGACGTACACTAGCATCTCAGAGAGCCATAAGTGGCATATGCTGAAGCATCCACACAACTGTTCCAAGAGCATCAGTAAAGTGCAATGTAGGCTGCAGCAAGTACAAGCTTAATGGCTGTTTGGTGGCCTGTGTGAAGTGAGAAAGTGCTATCTGTCCCACTCCTAGGGGACAAGTGTTCACATCACACACCTGTTGGAAGTCTCAGCAAAGACGTCAATGGGTGCCTAGGTCATGGAGACCGAATTACCCTCTGATCCCACCAGGTAAGGTCTGAGAGAGACTGGCCTGGTGAAGGAGCTTTGGAAGTTCAAGAAAAAGCCCTGACATCTTTGATTGTACAAAAACAAGCTGTTCCTGTTCTGATGGTTGAAATTCAACACTGCTCCAAATTCATCCCTGCTGAAATGCCACTGACTTCAACAGATTTAAAATGGGGATGAATTTGGCCCAATCACGAAACAAGAAATGAATCAGTAGCCAGAGAAGAATCTATCTATCTTGGTGGCAAGTGAAGAATCAGTATCCAGAAAGAGCTCATGTAGCATACATCAACAGTCTCACACAGTGCTAAAACTCAAACATATCCTCCTCCTCATACAACAGCCCTGAGGTCCAAGGGCCCAGGGAATTAAGACCAGAGCACATATTTGTCATGACACTTTATACAAGCAGCAGTGTAAACAAGGCACAAGGAGGAATAAAACTCTCGTTTTACTAAATCAAAAGAGAAGTTTTGTCTCGGAGTTCTCGTGGACACAAACAAATAATGCTGGTGCTCAGTTCCTGTGAATTGCTGCTCACTTTGAAAATGTCTGGTATCCATATAATAGATTTTCTGGCAATGCACAGCATGATAAGTCAGAACGATATCCAAGAGCCTGACGGTGCATAACCTCAGAGGTAAAACTGTATAGGGTTATTGATTCAATGTACCGCCAAAGGGTGAGAGAGTCTATAGAGAATGGAGTCCTGTAACAATGAATTTTATATAATCCAAAACACAGTTATGCTGAACTAGGAAGGAGCTGTGCCTAATGGGGAGCAATTTCAGGTAGGCATGTAGCCTCAAGGTACTACAGCAAATAACTTCATCCAACAACAGCAGCAAAAAAGTCTTTCAGCCAATCAAGTTTTCCCCCCCAAGTATTTATTCTTGAAATTCATGTTGCACAGGATCCCACATAAACAAGCTCATGCTACAGTAGAGTCCCTCTAGCAACTACCGGTGGGGCTCAGGCCTCCTGTCTGACACCCAGGAAGCTGACCTGATCGAATGATGCCACCTTCCCCAGGCTACCTTATTAAGCCAGCCCTATTTAATTCCTCCACCACATATACCCTGTTCAAAATCTAAGCAGGATGTTAACTCAGTATTGTACTTATTTGCTTTGCAGTGACACCCAGAGACCCCAGTCAAGATCACGGGTAATGTACAAATACAGCATAGATAACAGTTCCTGCCCTGTAGACCTTACAGTCTAAAGTAAGATATTGCTGATGCCTCTGCACCCTATCAGAATCTGATTCTCGGTTAAGGATGACTTGAATTGGGACAGATTCCTCTTAATGATTATTAATGAAGTAACACTGTGTAAAACTTCATCAGCCTGTCAGTGTCCCCAGCTCAAGACATGGTCTAGAATTAGATGTACGAGGGAAAACTGGCAGTCTTTTATTGACACTTGCCCATGGCTGTGAGGGATTATAAGCCTCAATCCCAGGCCTACAGGCCGTGCTCAGACTGTAGCTGCCACCAAGCAGCTCACCTGAACCTGTGAGGAAGGGGGCCAGTGAAGCTCTAGCTCACAAAGGGATCCATTCATAAAGTTTTTGATTGGGGGAGACATCCAGCCCCACCAATTGGCCAGGACATTCTACTTAAACCAGAAAGAGGCACAGGAAGTTCAGATGTCTAAGCAACTAGGTGAATCCCTGGCAGGCAGGCAGGCATGCACACATATACGACTGACCCTGCCTTCTTGCCTGAGCCCTGCCTTCCCTCCTGCTCCTGGTTCCTGTCCTCCTTATCCCAGACCCCTGTCTGCTCCCAGTTCCTGCTTTCCTGCCTCACTCCAGGTCTTGCTCCTTCTCCCTATACCAACTCTGGCTTTGACCACTAACTTGGTACCTGACTAAGGCCCCGGCTCTGGCCATCGGCTTGGCACCTGACTCTGACCCTGGATCCAGTTCCAGGCTCCTGACTTTAACTGTTAGGCCTGACCGCTCACACCTTAGTGCCTACAATGGCTACTATTTACTTCACAGCTCACAAATGGAAGCAAGTTACCCACTCTCCCTTCCACTCAGAAATGGTCAAAAAGTATAGGAAGTCATAGAAAAACTCCAGATTTCCAGAGAATCAATATCCCACACCATATTGCCATAGACTTTGACCATTTCATCAATACTCTAAATGGCAGAGCTAAAAATCCACAAAGTTCCAAGGCCTCCATGTTTTCAATCTGCAGCTTCTCACCACAGAAGGGGGCACTCAAATGTGTGTATGATGCACACCGACATAGACCAAATTCCTGATGCCATGACAAATTCCTAAAAACTGTCTTCTTTTTTTTTACCAGAAGTACATTTTGCCTTTGAATTCATATTGTATTTTGGTTTGCACAATACCTTTGCTAAATATAAAGTATGTCATATATATATAAAATGTGCTTGTATTTCAAATGGTTCTGCACATATATAATTCTTTTATAATTGTATGTGACTTCCAGCTTATTTCAACACGTATAGTGTAGTGGGAACTATTAAAAATTCAGCATTCACTGCCCAGGTATACGCTATAATGATGGTATCTTTCAAAACTTAGAACAGGAGATTAGATAAAATTATTTTGAGGATAAGAAAGAAGATCTGATAGCCCTGGGAAAGAAAAGGGATGGGAGAGCCAAGTGGACACATCTGATTCTCCAATAGGCAACATGCCACTTAAGCTGTTTGCTGTATTAATCTCATACAATTGAGTTTTTCCATTTATTTCAATGGGCATTTATTAGTAGACAAGAAGGAATGTGTGATTGAAGTTACAATGTCTAAATGAGCCATAAATTCAAACTATTGTACATTTATATAAGTAGGCAGCAAACAGGAAGATATACTGCATTGGATTTGGAGCTAGGGTGGCCAATTTTGGTTAGACATATTCCTGGAGGTTTCATCACATGACAATCTTTAATGAAAGATTAATTTTTAATTCCTGGAGACTCCAGGGCAACCATAGCGGGTTGGCAACCCTATCTGGAACTCTTGTGCATAATTCAAATCACTAACAGAAGGCAAACTAAGTTAATTTCTCATTGAAGTCAAAAGCACAGTGCTGAATAGTAATGAAGTCCTCAATAACTATTTCTTCCCAAAGTTCTAACCCACAGTCACCATCTAGCTCAGAAATGCTTTACTGCTTCTTTTTATGCCAGTGAATAATCAGCACAGCATCATTATAAGGACCACTGTACTTATTCTTCTCATTTCCAAGTCCCTTCCCATTTAAGGTGAAACAAAAAGCTTACCTTGTCTGTGCAATCTAGCACCACCCATTTGAAAAGCCACACTTAACCCTTCTGTTACTGAAAAGTGTGATACCCCCTGCACTCAGTTTGTTTGTAATTGTACATCCATTTCAGTATTTACTGGACTCAAACTTTTATGATGTGCTCTGCAGAACATTAATATGATGTAATGCATTTCAGGAAGTTCTGGCTCACTGAACACATTTCTATCCTCTATGCAATTCTTACACTTCAGGACCATTGCATAGTATAAACAGCTAATTCACTCTCTATGAACTCAATCTGGGTGAATTTCCATATTCATTTTACAGTTTCAGTGTAAAATGACTGGGCCCAAAGAACAAATTTATTTGTATCAGGTCATGAACAGAGCAGATGAAATTATCTGCTTTTGTATGGCAACAAGTGTAAAATTTCAAGAAAGTTGAAGCGATAAGCAGTGATAACCACACTGACATACTGGGCCCAATTCATCCCTGATACAATTCACTGAGGTCAGTTGAATTACATCAGATGTGAGATTTTCCCTTTCCAGTGCAGGCATTAGAGGTGAGTGATCAGGGTGGTTGCCCTGGGCCCCAATTTCTGGGGGCACCAAATCAACACAGAGGGTGCCAGGATTGTTTTTTGGTTTTTTGTTTTTTTTGGGGGGGGAGGGGAGGGTTGCTACTCAGGGGACGGCAAAAAATGTTTTTTGTCCTTGGTGGCAAAACACACAGGGCTGGCCCTGCCCCTTCCCATGTATCTAACATTGCCAGCCATTCCCTAACTGATGAGACACAACATTTTGCATGCTGTCTCACACTAAATTTAGAGTCTTGAATTTGTTTTAAGCATCGTGAGGGTCATTATAGTGTGTGACTGGCTGCAATGTACCAAATATTGCAATTCTCGGGGGGGGGGGCAAACATTCCCTGATTGTAGTCAGTGTCTGTACAGTGTGCAAGGAGACCCACGCCCCTAAATACACATGTACACACATAGGCCAGCTACAATTGCACCCCTTGTGCTCCACTGAAGAGCCAAAGCAAATATGAACCCTATAATCAACCCTATCGCTCATTTATTGTTTATATACTACAAAGCAATAGAGAATATACCTCATTGGAATGCCTGGACTGTGATACTTAATTGCATAGCCATGCTAGAGGCATCAATACACTTACAGCACAACATACAGTCTTACATGTATCAGCTAGAGAGTTTTTGCTTGTACGTTGAAAGAAGGATTTTTTAGGAGAAGTAGTACATAGTACATTTGCAGATGGAACAATCCATGATACTGTAATAATTCCTAGTGTGAAAAGTTAATCCCATTCCAATCAGACCTGGAAAAAACCCAAAAGATGGACTCTGACAGTGACATCTATCTCCTCAAGATATTCCATTAGAAGAGGCAGTATTGTGTCAAGGGAATGGAAGAATATACGATCAGAGGTAAAGAAAACAAGCTGTTCTTGTTCCAAAAGTTGTGGGCCTAGAGCTAATTGATTAAAAAGTAAAAGAATCCAATTGCTATAGTCAGTGCCATCTGCATTTGGAAATAACAACCCTTGATTTATGTCAAGATGAGTCTTGTCCGGGTATTCCAACTACTTATGAGGTCCTGTATGCAGCTCCCCACAAGTCTGGAAAACAGGTAAGTCTGGAAAACAGGTAAGTAGTTTCTGATGATCTCAGTCCAGACTAGCTCTTGATTCAGTCCTGAAGGAGAAGGGTTCTGGTATTACATTTCTATAAGGATGCTTTTAGTGCAAACAAGTGGTGAAAAAGCTCCATCAGAAAAATTAGATGTAGCTAGCCACTGCTGAAACATTTCAGTCAGAGTTTCAAGCTAGCAAGGAGAGTTTGGACCTTAATACGAAAACATCAGCAGAACCTTCTTAGCAGTTTTCACAGACATACCAAGGACTGAAGGTGCTATGGAGACCGAACTACTTTTACCCCGGAGGTGTTCCAATATAGCCAAGTTGAACCGCATTATGGGCATGGGAAAGCTCCACTGATTTTCTTTTTGCCATATCTGCTCTGTGGAAAGAAGACTTTTGTCATACAGTACAGTATTTTGCGTGTACTCAGCTGAACAGATCAAATAACATCACAAAAAGAATTAAAACTAGGTCCTTGAAGGTGGAAAGTCAGTGATCTCTAAAAAACAGTACCTCCCTATCATCCAAAGAAACAAAAATTGGGATTTTCAGGGGATCTTAAGGGAGGTAAGATGCCCAAATCCTATTGGACTTCAGTGGGAATTAGGAACCTACCTCCCTTAGACTTTTCTGAAAACCCCAATCTGAAATCTTTCCAGTGAAAGAATAAAATGTAGGATTCCATCTCATAGATATATCTCCTCTATGCCAGCATGATTGAAAAGTCACACCTATGTTTAGGTACGGACACTTAGTCAGTCTGTCCTGGCAGGAACAGCTAGGTGAAAGTCAAAGATTTAATGTAAGGAGATCTATCCTAACAGGATTTATTTTGTTACCTGATAAAATTACTTGTCTGTTTAATGGTTCCCTCCAAGCTTCCTTAAATTGAAACAGCTCTCGGTTGTCAAAACATAAATCTTGAGTCAAGAAATTCTCTCCCAGTCCTGAATTTATATCAGTCAGACTGAAAATACATACTATTCAACTACTTATCAACCAGGGATGTTTAATAAGTATATAGCATAACTCATTAGCAATTTGATACAACGTAGCAATATCAATGTATCTGAAATCCAGACTCATAGAAAAGTTCCTGTCTGTCAGAGGAATTCATCTTTTTAATCCACCTTGATAAAATGTGTGTGCATTTGCAGTTCTCCATTAGACAATCTATCACAGAAGACCTATATTTGTTAATAAAAAAGATTATTAGTATGGTCAATTGAATTATGTACAACAGAAATTTGTCTCTGTAGCATGGATTTTATGATGGTCAAATGCCTTCTGTGGAATTTAAGATTTGAGTACAAAATATTTAGCAGTTCTAGTCTTCTTGATAATCCAAATAAAAGTCCACAGTGATATCTTCCTGAGTCTGCAGAGAGGTAGCTGATCATGTTAATAAAGACATCTTGCCAATGTGGTTTTTATCCAGAGTGGGGAGATTAGTTTCCAAATAAGATCACAAAATTTTAAGATGCAAGGTTCTCCACATATGTGGATTTGAAAGAACAAGAGCATTATGGCTTAACTATGGATTGACAGTGGTATAACTGAAATCAAAATCTAGCACAGACTTGACTTTGACTTGCCAAAACATGTAGTATCAATTTTTGTTATAGGAAAATGCTACATTACCTCCATGGAGAGGTAGGGTCCTAGATGCTGCTGAACTGACATGGTTTTGCTGTACAAGGAGGGAGCAGAATATCTGAGTCTGCAGAAGGGTGGCCCCCTGCACACTACAGACTGCAGCTCCCTGAAGGCTCTCAGGGTATGTCTACATTGCAATTAAACACCCACCACAGCTGGCATGTGTCAGCGGACCAAGGCTTGAAGGGCTTGGACCCTGGGTGCTGGAACTAGGGGTGCTGTCGTACCTCCTGGCTTGAAGTAGCAATAACAACCTAAATTCACGGTTTCCGCCTTCAGCGCCCCCACTATAAACATTGTTCCAGCACCAATGGCTTGGGCTACGGGGTTGTTTAACTACAGTGTAGATGTTCGGTCTTGGTCTGGAGCCCAGGTTCTGGGACCCCACCGGAGGGAGAGCCCCAGAGCCTGGCTCCAGCCTGGGCCCGGGCTCCAGCTTGAGCCTGAACTTCTACATTCAACGAAACAGCCCCAGGCCATAGCCTGAGCCCAACAAGCCCAAGTGAGCTGACGGGGCCAGCTGCAGGTGTTTAACTGCTGTCTAGACATACCCTCAGTGTCGCTGGGTGCAACATTTCTTTGGGGACAGGCTAGGGATGAAACTCTGCACTGTGTAGCTACGCCAGCTATGACGCCCTGAGGACCAGTGGCAATAGGGCCGTGGAGCCTACTCCAGCCTTGGGGCTGGTGGGACAGACCCACTGCTTCTTCATGGGGGCCAAGGTAGAGGTTTCTGCTCCCTCGCCCTCCCTCCCCCCTGCCCATCAGAGATGCACACCATCCAACCCCGTTACTCAGCCTGCGTGCTGGAAATAAGCAAACAAGCCTATTAGCAGAAATGTTTGTGGTCTTGTATATATCATATATCATAGTTCATTTTATATCACACACAAAACTTCTCAGCCTTGTACAAAGAGCTAGTGCAGGGGTTCTCAAACTTCATTGCACCGTGACCCCCTTCTGACAAATTGCTACAGGACCCCAGCAGGGGGGACTGAAGCCTGAGCCCACCCAAGCCCTGACATCACGGGAGGGGGGGGGGCAAAGCCAAAGCCCCATTGCCCCAAGCCAGGGGACCCAAGCCCAAGGGCTTCAGCCCCAAGCAGGGGGCCTGTAACTTTAGTCCCCCCTCGCCCCCTGCCCAGGGCTGAAGCCCTCGGGTTTGGGCTTGGGCTTTGGCCCTGGGCCCCAGCAAATCTAAGCCAGCCCTGGTGACCCCTTTAAAATGGGGTCAGGATCCACTTTGGGGTCCCGACCCACAGTTTGAGAGCCACTGATCTAGTGCTTAGACTACAATGTGGTCCTGACACTGACTCACCAGATGCAATATTTATGCCTATATTCGAGTTGTTAAATGGATAAAAAATGGATAAATCCAACAGGAAGACAAAAGAAATAGCCCTGCATAAAAATGAGGTGCATGATCTACAGATACGTGAAATGATAAATTAATAAGTGAGTAGTAATAACTGGAATTACTGTGCCTCTGGGAACCACATTTAATTTATCTAAGGCTTCCAAGAGCCAGTAATTGGCAAAATGTCATTTGTTGTGTCAATACACGGACAGAGGACTCTACCAATTCATGCTTACTCAAAGCACTATTCCAAACCACTCTTTCACTGTCAAATACCAGTCAGCCTCTAAATGAGAAGTCAATTGAACCATTCAACTTAATAGAGCAAGGATGCTTGAGACTCTTTCACCTCTTCAATTTTCAGCATTGGTTCAATGGTGTTTCTAGTAACTGCCCTTCCTCCACCCTTCCTGTCAGGAACTCACTGAGAGGAAATGTGGTTTGATAATATTAGAGTAGGCATATAAATTGACAAGATCTACCTGGCTTTGTTCTCTGCATTCCGAATAATAAAAGCATGTTACACACATAATATGTCTAGGGGAATTGGTGGGAGGAAGCAATTGTACACATCCGAAGTGTTTTTATTAACTCTGTGGATCCCTACCTATATGTCTGTAGTTGCTCTTTATACATGATTTTTCTGGGAAATACGGGAGCAGGATTTCAGGAGCTTGAAGAGGGGGTATATTGCTGCTGCACACCAAAGAGCATGGCAGAGAACATAGGCTAGTTTGAGAGACCTGGGTACTGTTTCTAATTCTGCCACTGACTCACCATGTGGCTTTGGGAAATCACAATCTTTGTGCCTTAGTTACCCATCCGGGATAGAAATACTGATCATATGACAGTGAGCACACCGAGATCTTGGATGACAGTTGCTTTATAAGTGCCAATTATTATTACTTCCTTCAAAATCAACAAATCCCTTAAAATTCTTCTGCCTTATGATCTATAGGTCAATTCCTCAGCCTCCCATCCAGACGTTTCCAGCACAAAGAAGCCAAAAACCTGCCCTGGAAGGGCAGCTCTGGATTCTCACAGCATAGGGGAATTTTTGAGAGGGGATACAGCCTACATAGCCATCTCTATACCACCTTATTCTACCACAGCATCCCGGCCTAGGGCGGGGACATAGCCAGAGCACTTGTCCTCCAGCAGATTGGTCCTTAGGGGTTCCTTGTTGCCAGTGTTACTTAGAGCAGCCCTTAGGCTGGACTAAAATATATATTATCAGGCCCATAAAATCTCCAGAGTGTGTTTCTCGTGCTCTATGATCTTCCAGCTCAAAGCCCTAACAGACAGGCCAGCAGATCTCAGAAATTTCAAAGGGGCCGTGCACAGAAAACAGAATCATGGTCACATTCAGCACAGTCAAAAGGGACAACTAATCCTTAGCTCAGTGTGAGTTGCCAGAGCTCCATTGAAGTCAGTGGAGCTATGCCAGTTTATACCAACTGAGAATATAATTCAGACTTTCCTTTTTTTCTAAAGTTTCTTCACTGGGCTCTGACTCTACCTCTTTTCTCACTCTTGTTAAGCATAGATTTTCTGGAAGGAAAGGCAGAAGGAATGAACATATCAACTAAAAACCAAAGGAAAACTGTCAGAGTAGTCAGTGATAACAGAGAAGCAGCAGCACTTGGTAAAATTAATGGAGCCAAGAGAACCATTTTCTTCTTTATTGCATTGTTCATACCGGCTTCCCATTAATTGGGGTGAGAGGCTAGCTCTATAATTCTAATTGTACACTAATAGTCTACTGTACACACTTAATACCTGCCAGAATAATAATTGAGAATATTTTTTCTCTGCTTCATGTGTAAGGTCTGTTTTATCACCTCATAGCCCAGCTCCCGTTCTCTCTGATGCAGTCTTGCCCCAGTCCATTCTCACGTTGGCAGGGTTCTGTTTCCAGTCTCACTACTCAGTAACTGTGTTTGTGAAGGTAAGAGAGACAGTCCTAATCCTCCAGTGCAATTGTAGCCATTTTCACAAGTTTAGGATTCGACATTTCCCCTAGGGCAACTCCTTCCTTGCTGTTGCTAATACCATCACTTCAATGGTGCTCTGCTGATCTGCACCAGCTGAGGATCTGGCCCACAGTCTTATAGAAAAACAACAAGGAGTCTGGTGGCACCTTAAAGACTAACAGAT
>NW_020664779.1:985887-1073027 GCF_002925995.2 Terrapene triunguis
GTAATGAGCCAGCCACTCCCAGTCCCTATTCAAGCCCAGATTAATGGTGTTATATTTGCAAATGAATTTTAGTTCTGCTGTTTCTCTTTGAAGTGTGTTTCTGAAGTTTTTTTGTTCAATGATAGTGACTTTTAAATCTGTAATAGAATGACCAGGGAGATTGAAGTGTTCACTTACTGGCTTATGTATGTTACCATTCCTGATGTCCAATTTGTGTCCATTTATTCTTTTGTGGAGGGACTTGGGAGGCAGGCCAGTCCTTGCTTACAGACAACCCCCCAACCTGAAGCAAATACTCACCAGCAACTACACACCACACCACAGAAACACCAACCCAGGAACCAATCCCTGTAGCAAACCTCGTTGCCTACTCTGTCCCCATATCTACTCTGGCGACACCATCAGAGGACCCAACCACATCAGCCACACCATCAAGGGCTCATTCACCTGCACATCCACTAATGTTATATATGCCATCATGTGCCAGCAATGCCCCTCTGCCATGTACATTGGCCAAACCGGACAGTCCCTCCGCAAAAGAATAAATGGCCCCACAAAGCTCCGGCCGGTCGACGATTGCAGGCCCGCGGCCGGGCTCGGCACCCTCCCCTGCCGCGCTGGCAAAAAAGCCAGAGCCGGCCCTGACTTGGTCACTCTCTTTCCATAAAACTGTACAACCATAAACAACCCAGAATGTCCCTGTAGACTGGCTATCCAGAATCTGAAACTGGATGTTATATGCCTGAATCTGTATGCCTGATATGGACAGCTGTGCTGTCTGCTTACCACTGATAAGCCATCTACAGGACATATCACATGGTATTTGATTTATGCTGGGTTGGGCGGAAAAGCCCATTGTGGACAGAGGGAAATTTCACCTCACAATTTGAGCAGCATTTTTTCCATAGCTGTTGTGGTTATGCTGAGTGATGACAAGGAAAAGAAATGTGGTGTCTCCCTGGTCCTTTTCAGGTGATAATTAGTGATGGGCACTACTCCAAAAGTTCAAGGTTGGGGCTGGATAAAAAACCAGAAATTCAGATGCTTAGCCAAATCTTTGAAGGAGTCCTCACAGACCTTCCCCTCCTGCCAAGTCTTCTCCCCATTCAAGCTGGAAGCAAGCAGAAATACTGCAAGAACAGACCTGCTAGTATTTATTTTCACATTTCTAGTTCACAACCATGCTGGTGACTCTCATGTAATGGACACAGTTCAGATTCTGGATAAAATCAAATGAATAGAATCAGCATGTTACAACCTGCAAAAACTTTGTGTTTAAAGAATGCTTTGGGAGTGTTTTATTTTGACCAAAGTTAACAAGTTGTCAGTAGAATCCAACAGGCTTCTTTATTAAGGTAGCACACACACCCAAGTCAGCCTTGCCATAATCAGGCTTAACTCCGTGGATTTAAGTAGAGTTACATCTGATTACACCAGGGATAAATTGGATCCTGGAACATAAGCTCTATCACATTCTTTTTTCTATTTCTTTCCTACCTGCCCCTGCTCTTGTGGAAAGTCCTATAAGATTAATAGAGATTAAACCAATGGAGTGCTGAAGAAGTTACTGTAAAAAACCACTGAACGTAATAGAAAATTATATCCCCTATATAGGATTTCTGAACTATCCAATAGAACTATTTCATAAGTGTGATTATTTCTTGCACTGTGGTTCTGTTCAGTTAGCATTGGATACAAGAGAGGAGTTCTTACTTTATTGATACTTATTCACCCAGTGTATCCAAACGGGACAGTGTTATGATGCAGTCATTTCAGTTCTCCATCAGTGGGCAGAAGTTCTCTGTGTGTTGCTATCTCCACACACTAAATATTTTTGGAGGACAGCAAATGAATAAAATGTATGAAGTAAGCTTTTCTTAAATGATGTGCGCATTTTACAGGACACAGGTATGTTAAGGTTGCTACTTTTGGATGTTAGATTAATAGAGTGACCAGATGCCCCATTTTTAAAGGGACAGTCCCATATTTAAACCCTCCTGCAGGTGTCCCGACTTTTTCTTAAAAACGGGCAAATTGTCCCATATTTTCTGTTTCTCCCTCCCATCAGTACTGGCAGGCCCTGCTGCTGGCCGGATCCCTGCTCGCCAGCCGCCCGCCCACCAGTAGTGAGTGGGGGTCCAGTGGCCGCGATGGGGATGGGTGTACAAGGCTGGTGGCGGAGCGAAGATGCAATATGTCCCCTGGCTGGTCTGTCAGCGCAGTCCCCACTGCGTGCCGGCTCTCGGCCAGCAGGGCCCCATCCTCCGTCCCGTTTCCGGCGGGTGCTGGCTGCGCACTGCAAGCTGCAGAGGCTGGTGTGTGTGGGCAGGCACCAGGCAGCAGCCAGCTATGTGTCGCCTCTGCTGCCCACCCATCAGCCCCCTCTCGCTGTCCTCTCCCTGCTTTGCCCCTTTGCCACCCCTCAGCCCCACTGCTCCTCCATATCCTCCCCTCAGCAGGGCGCATCCCACTCCCAGCATTGTGCGGAGAACCAGCCCCTGGTCGCAGCGCTCAGCTCACCAACAGCCTGGCCGGCAGGCTCCTTCCTTCCCACATTGCCTCTGGCTGGGCCAGTACCCCAGGAAAGCCCAAGACCCTCCGGCCCGGGGCGCTGGCCAGGAGTTGAGCCCTCCATGTGCCAAAGCCCCGCACAGTGCTGGCACAGGGAAGCCGCTCAATCCCTCAGCTATGCTCTGGAGCTGGGGGGGGAAAGCGATTTCCAGCCTGTTTGCACCTCGACCCTGCAGGCTCCACAGCACTCCCCCAGGCCGGGGCTTAGCACCCTCTTCACCCATCCCTTCCCCGCCCTGGGTCCTGCCCACTCTGTAGCCCAGGGACAGAAGGTGACTGGGTTATGTCGGTGGTAAGCAGCAGCCTGGAGGTGTCAGCTGCCTTTAGACACTGTGCAGACAGGAAGGGACAAACTGCTTCCAGCCACATGGGTGTGGGTGGGGTGGGTGGAAGAAGTGATGAGCTCTACAAAGATAGAGGCCAGGTCATACCTCCCCCCACCCTCCCCTGCGGCTGGAAGCAGCTCCCTTCCCTTCCCTCCCACACAGTGCTGAAAGGCGGCTGCTGGCCACATTCTGGTATCAACCCTGACAGAAATCTGGGGAGGGGGGCATGTGACCCTGCGTGTCCCCTCCCCCAACGTGTTGCCTCGGGAAGACGTAGCACCAGGTACCAGGAGCGGCAGGTCCATCCCAGAGGTCAGCAGAGCATGGAGGGCGGAGAGCACTGGGCAGGGAGGGTCCGGTCAGTCGGTCATCCCCCCTGTGTCAGAGAGGTGTACGGGAGTGTGTGTGTCACCTCTCCCAGTGTGTATGTGGGGGGGGGGGAGTAGGGGTGTGTCACCCCTCCCCATGTGAACCCTAAAGCCTTAAAGATAAGAAAGTAAATAAAAAGAATCCAACTACTCAGTATTTCTTTTTAACAGGGGCTCAGTCAACTTGATGTTAATTTGAGCATTTGTACTACATCGTTCTGATTGATTGCCATTGAACTCACTTGAATACAAGTAATTTTACCAGGTGCCCCATATTCAGTATCGGGAAATATGGTCACCCTATGTAGATACACATCTCACAAACTCTGGTAGGCTGAATTAATAATCTCATGGGAGGACGCTAATAATACAACTAACACTGGGGCAACAAATTCACAGAAACTGCTGGTTTTGGGATGTGTGTTTCAGCACTTACTCTGTTTCAAATGTAACAAAAATCTTTCTTATCTATTTCAAGGCTCCAGCCTGGAGTTGTGAAATTGACAGGAATGACAGCCAACAGCTGATGCAAGTAATAGTGTCTACACAGACACTGCATCACCCTAACTACACAGACATAAGCCTTACGCCTCTCGTGGAGGTGGAGTTATTATGTCGATGTAGTCGGGCACTTACATCAGCGGGGGCAAGGCTGTAGTGCGGACACTAACATAATTAGGTCAATCTCACCTTATGTCGACCTAACTCTGCAGTGTAGACCAAGCCTGAGATAGCTACTGCCTCCTCTTTTGCTGTCTCTCCCCACTGCCAGCTGCTTACATGGGATCCAGAGAGGAGAGCTATGAATGTGGAGGATGAGAGGCAGTCTGGTTTCTTGAAGAGTCAGCCCTACAGATTCTTGTGTGGCCAGGAGAAAGAACTGCAGGGGAACCCTACTGCCTTCCTGCAGCCCTGCAGGATGCATGATGGAGTGGAAGCCATGGCAAGGTGTCACACAAGAGGGATGAAATTAGCAAAGTCTGCAATTCTGATGGACAGAGACAGTAGAGAGGGCAGAGAACACCATCATAAACAAACAGGAAAGGAAGTTCTCCCAGGGGCTACATAGAATAAAAGCTTCATGTCTAGGGGTTTTGTGTGCTTTTCGTATTTTGTACTTTTACGTATCTATATTTTTATGCAGATTGTGTCTCTTTACTCTCATATTGTTTTCTGTTTCTGTGCTTTTTCTAATGTATCAGTTCTATGTAATTATTTTTCACTCAATTTTTTTGAGGTTACTGAGATTGTGATCATTTCTGAATTGAAATGTTATATTTTGACTTTTTTGAGATTTCTAGTGATATGACTGATGGTAGGAGAAAAGGAGAAGGAGGCGTTTTAAAAGAGATTATTATGGTGACTTGTGAAGCTGTGTTTGGATACAGGCAAGTGGAAGCCAGCTCTGTTTCTGGGTTTTGCTGCTGCTGTCGGCAGTATAACTTACTGGGTCAGAACCTAGTGCAGCTGCTCTTCTTGGAACTTAATCTGTTCCCATTCTAATCACAATATAGAGGACAATGGCTAATAACAGATAGGCACACTCAGCGTCGTGCTCACTTGGCATACTTCAACAAGAGATTATTCCCTGGAGATCAGCCAGTACAAAGACAAAGTTGGACAAATACTTTCAACAATTCTCCACTAATATTTGCTTCACTATGTTAACTTGACTGTGTTCAAACCCCTTTTGTGTTGGCTTTCCATGTGTATTTCAGCACACAAATGTATTGGAAGGAATGGTCACAATAACAGCGAGTTAGTCCCAGAAAGCAAATTTTGAATTTGAAAATATATTTTTACCAGAGGGATGGTTCTAAGAGTTACACACATCCAATCAAGGAACAGAAACGCCACCACATGTGCCAAGTATCCAATCAAAACTTTCTTGCACGACTCAAGTTTGAATATGGAACAAACTACTTTGAATAATCTACAGCCAAGAATTTTTCGCCAAAAACTACCTGGTGAATAATTCAGAAGAGTGACTGACTGTTTGGGAAATCAAAAAGTTGCTTGTGAAAAATTTACTAACAGAAAAAGAGCATCATTTGCCAAACTAGGGTGCTAACATTTGGGGGGTGGCAACCAGATCTTCGACCGCCCCGGTCGTCGTCGGTATTTCGGGGGCGGGACCTTCCGCCGCGTAGGGCAGCAAAAAAGCTGGCGGCGCTCCTGTGTACACCTAGAACACAGGCCAGTTCAATAGCTTGAACACTTAAATATTTAGGAATCTCGATGTATCATTTGAGTTTTCATTCTCTCCCCTCCACCAGGAAAACCTCTTTTATGCACGGGTAATGTAGGTAATTTAAATATGATAATTCAGCACACAGTGCACACCTGATTATAATTAATATATAGCCTGCTGATGAGATGGCTCTAGGAGATCCTCAGAGAATTGAGTTTGATAGTTTTGACATAGCTCTCAGTGGATTATAGATCATATTAGGAAAGCACCATATGCTTCGCACAGCTTGGAGTCTTCCCTTCTATAAAGGCCATGACTGAATTAAGAGAGAGAAGACTAATCTCTCTATTCACCCCTCACACTCTATGAGTCAAACCAAGTTCATAGTCCAGGCAGTGGTGCTGGAACAAGGGGCACTGGGGGTCCTGCCATACCTGCTGTCTTGAAGTGGTAATAACAAACACCGAATACATGGTTTCCATCAGCGGCACCCCCAGTATAAAAATTGTTCAAGCACCCCTGCATCCAGGTATATTCAGCAAGTGGTTACTGGGAGGCTGTACAGAGAACCTGTCTACAAGGGCGAACGTTACTGCAGTTGCACCACACTCCTGGCCAATCAGTACTAACATAATTATCACCTGGAAAAGAAGAAAGGAACATCCTGACAGAGAAAGTTCAGGGAGTCAAAACATACTTTATGTAAATATTGTATAGACTTGCTTACTTTGTCCAGGCACAGTTGTGTCCCTGAACATGCACTGGGCAGGGGAGAGTGGGGGCTTGAGGCAGCTGAGCTGGCACCGAGTGGGAAGCTGTCTGTACCAGGTACAGGGCAGGAGCAGATTATTTCCCCTATAGAGAAAGAAGAGATGCAAGGGCCAGATTGTGACTACAAGTTGCTCTCAGGGCAGGGCAACTATTTGGGCTTTAGGGCAAAGCCACCCTTAAGCCTTTTAAAGGGTTTATCAGAACAGGGCAGAATTTTCCTAACAAAAAGTTGTAGGGGGCGGGGGAGGGGGCGTTCCCAACAAATTGCTTTTTTTTTTTTAAAGCAAATTATTTACAAAAAATTATGAGAATTTTTTTTTCAGTTTTGTGAAAAGTTTCATTCTTTATTTGGATTTTTTTTATAACATTTCAACAGTGTTTATGAAAAAGGTTATCACAATGTTTTGTTTATTGAAAATCAGGTATTTTGGTGTACACAAATGGCCAATAACCATCCTGATAATATTTTTAATGATATTGTCAATAAAATAAGTTGAGAAAATCTTTTAAAAACTTGAAAAAAATGAAAAAAGGGCTCCATTTGAACACTTCAAAATGAAAAAAAAATGTTTGAAAATTTTCACCAAGCTACTTCTGGATTTTTCAACCAAGTCTTGTATCTATATAATAAGATTCCAGGAACGTCACTCTGAGTGTCACTCTGAAGCCTATAATGTCTGTAGAATCAGTGTGAAGTGATGGAACAAAGCATGGTTAAGGCTCTTTTTGTTCAGAATATTACCCAGTTGAATCATCACCAGGTTCCGTGGTCTTTTATCACCCAGTTTTTGAGTTCTGCCATTTTTACTTTACAAAATATATCTGTCCTCTGTACATATAAGAAGATACGTATCGACGGCATGCCAAGAGTCCTAGATCATTGTGATATCAGAGGTAACTCAACCAATCATGATGCTTACTGTACATCTAATTTGCATGCAACAATTTCATTAGTTGTATGAGGGAGTGTAACAGGGTGCTGGCTAGGAGATCCATGCCAGGCCCCTGTTAGCCCAGCTCCGCTTAAAAGGGGGATTAGTTAGGACTGGCAGGGGGAGGCCACACCTTAATCACCTGAGGGGATGCACCTGCGGGCCTGAGTGGCCAGCCTGCTATATAAAGCTGGCTGGAAGGAAGCAAGGGGGGAGAGACAGGAAAGGGAGGAGCAAGGAGTTCTAGATTCCCTGCTGGCAGGAGAAGCTAGCGGTCTCCCAGGGTGTTGGTCTGTAAGATATGTAAATAGTAGGTGGTGGGGATAGGCACGAACAATAAAGGAGCACTTGTGGATGTACTTTGGAGCAGTCTCCGACTGAGTTTGTGGAGGGGCCGGGAGCAGGCAACGCTACAGGGAGACTTCATATGTGGTGGATAACTTGGTCCAGTTGCTAAACCCATGTGCCTAACTGTCACCCACGCAAATCAACACATCTCCCAGCTCAACCCCCCCCCACACACACACAATTCAACACAACCACTATTACCAACAGCACCCCTGTATTCACACCCTACACACTATTGTAATAATCTTTCTACAAAATATGCCTTGTGAGGTATCGTTTGAAAACTAATAACTCACTGGTCAATAATATCATGGTGAAATGTATGTCACAACATTATATGTAAAGTTATGAAATTCCCCTGTATGATGTTCTTAACACATGTTCAAAGCTACGGAGCCCTGCCTTGGCAGAAGTATCCTGAATGAAGAAATATGTGTTAATCTCAATTTACATATAAGTAATAAACAGGGTCTCAAGAGAGCAGGCAGAGGAGATGGCAGGAGACAGCAAATTTGCATTTCAGCAAACACAGATGAGAAGAAAGAACCTGGAGCAGACTGGGAATGTGTTGGGGTCACCCTGCATGTGTTAACCAAGGCTGCTGAAAGCCAGAGTGTGGCTTGTGTGTTGCTGGCAGGCTGCTGGGGTCAGAGTTGCTGGACCAGGACTGCAGCTACACACAGACTCTTAGGATGTGACCTGCATGCTGGTAGGCTGTTGGTGAGTGGGCCAGCTTGGGAGATACAACAGGAAAGCATTATGAGATACCCAGTGTTACAGAGCAGGTGGTGACACAGCCCCTCACTGGTCTGGAGTGCACCCCGAAATGTGACAACCACCCACACTCCAACACTGCCAGCACACACAATAATCCTAACCATCATTCTGAAGCTTAGAGTGTGTTGTTGTTGTTTTTTTTATTATTATTTTATTTTGAGTCAGTGTGAAATGATAGAAACAGCTAGAAATGTGGCTGAGCGCTCTTTTTGTTGAGAATATCACCAGATTCAATCATCGCTAGGATTTCCTGTCTGTTACTGTCCAAAAGTTCTCTGACATTTCCAGGTTTTTTAAAATCATAAACATGCAACTTTATGAATCACAGTCTTTCAGCTACTAGTTTACTGATAACATTGCAAGTCACTTCAGCATGCAGGCAATCCCTCTGCTCCAACCTCACCTGCTTTCTGGGTATCTCATCTCCCCGGAGCTATAGTTACATGGACAATTAAAAATGAATTTTAGTACTAAGATAAAAGTTTAGAGCTGCATTCCACTTAAAATCAAATTTAAAAGCCCAGCTACACAGGGCCAGCTGAATCATCTAGCCAGGTCTTGGTACTACAAGCAAAGCCAAGGATGGGATATCAATATTGAACGCACGAGTGTAGTGATTATTAGCCACCAGCATTGCACTGAACAATGTGTTCCACACGTTAGGATAACTACTAGCTATTGCTTTGTGTTCCTGAAATGAGAGACCCCACACAAGATTAATGGGGCAGATAATGGAAGTCAACCAAATGGCCTGGACATGTGTCACCTCATGCCTTGTCTCCCCATAGACACAACAGGGATTTGAAGGGTCCACATACAAATACATAAGTCATGAAATCATTGCATGTCATCATTATTCACAACATTGAACATATATGGCTACTGAAAAGCTGCTGGTGCCAGGATTGGGAGCAGAAGTAATGACCCTCCACATGAAAGACTGAATCAGAGGTATTTCACATTTATTAAATCTAATGTTCAGTTCATAAGAAAAACTAGATGTGCACACACACACACACACAAAATCTAACCTCCAATCATTTCCAAAATGATAGCTGTGTCTTCAGTGCTCAGATAATGTTATTAACACACTGCCACCTACTGGCATTGTGGAAATGTTAATCCTGTACTTTTTGTTCATGATATATACATTTGTTTAGATGGAATTTCACTCAAAACAGATACTGTAAAATATCACTGCACAGCTGGTGTTTGTCCATGGATAGATTTTATTAAAAAGCTTTGGAGTTCTCAACATTGGGAAAATGTCCCTGGCCAGGGCCGGCTCCAGCTTTTTTGCCACCCCAAGCGGCGAAGCGGGGGAAAAAAAAAAAAGATAAAGCCGATCGGCGGCACTTCGGCAGCAGTTCAATCGTGCTGCTTCATTCTTCGGCAGAAATTCGGTGGCGGATCCTTTGCTCCCTCTCTTCCTCTTTGGTGGCACTTCGGCGGCAGCTCAAAGAGGAAGAGAGGGACTGAGGGACCCGCCACTGAATTTCCGCCGAAGACCCGGACGTACTGCCCCTTTCCATTGGCCGCCCCAAGCACCTGCTTCCTTCGCTGGTGCCTGGAGCCGGCCCTGTCCCTGGCCTTCCACATGTTGGAAAGTCACAAATCCTGGATTAATAGCTCAATCAGAAAGGAGCTAGAACTGCAAAGACTCTGGGTGCCATGTGGTCCAGAATGAATAATCAGTATAAAATTATAAGTTGATTTTCAGAAATGCTGAGCATCCTCAACTCCAGTCAAATTCAATGGAAACAACTAGCATCCAACCCCTTAAAATCTGACTTCAGTATCTACATTCCGATCCACCCCATAGTGGTGAAAAATTGTCTCCCTCCAGTTTTGTTTGTTGTTCTTCAAAATCCTAAGCTAATCAAGTGGTTGGCAGAATTTACTGCAGCTAATGCCTCAATCAGCAGGCTGCAGGTGTAACGTTGATAAAATATGTCAATGAAAATAATCCTTTGGTCTCATATTACATAGCATGTAATCCATAATGCAGTTTTCGTTTGAGGTATTTGTGATATTCATTTGATTTCTGCAAATATACGTGTAAGTGATTTGCTGTGTATAAGAATGTTCATAGGAAGAGAATCTCAGGAATAGTCATGTGTCTGAGTTTGGGTTAAAGTTCAACCCAGAAGTGTTCTCACTGAGGGCTTGAGATCTGACTTGGCTCTTCTTATTCATAACCCTTTCAGCCCTCTAATCAGGGAGCAGAAGTGATACGACATAATTTTGGTGACCACGCAAATGCCACCAAATGCAAGGAGTAGAAGATAGTGTAAGAGAATACTTCACAGATAATCCTGAAATGAAATATGTTCACATGCTGTACTCACCAAATAACTGTTAACAAATACATTCAGAAAAATCAAATTCCGTTCACAGATAATTCCTGTTCAGAAACAAAGGGGCTAAAGTTGGTAAATAAATTATTCACTACAGTTAGTCCAGCTCTGATTAAGATATGAACCTTTACAGTTGTCTGTGTCTCTGAGAACTTCTATGTTTGATTTTTATATGGTCCCCCTTCACCATAGTATCTGAGTGCCTCACAATCTTAACATAGTTACCCTCACAACTCCCCTGCAAGGTAAGGAATTACTGTTATATTAGTTTTATAGGTGGGGAACTGAGACAGTGATGAACTAAGGCTACATCCTCAATATGGGGGGGGGGGGCGATTTAAGATACGCAAATTCAGCTACGTGAATAGCGTAGCTGAATTCGACGTATCCGAGCCGACTTACCCCGCTGTGAGGACGGCGGCAAATCGACCGCCGCGGCTCCCCCATCGACAGCGCTTACTCCTACCTGGGCTGGTGGAGTACGTGCGTCGATTCGGGGATCGATTGTCGCGTCCCGACAAGACGCGATAATTTGATCCCCGAGAGATCGATTTCTACCCGCCGATTCAGGCGGGTAGTGAAGATGTAGCCTAAGTGAATTTCCTAAACTTATACAAGAAGCCTGTGATAGAACAAGGACTCAGATCCAGGTCTCCCAAGTGCTAGAATAGTACCCTAACAACTGGACCATCCTTCCTCTCACTCAGTAACTTCCTCCTTGCCCCACTGTACCAGTTGCTGAGTCTTCCAGCATCACAGCCCTTGACTCGCATCTTATTTTTCTATCTAAAATAATATCTTAAGCATTTATCACCATAGCAACTAGCTGCATATTCCACATTACATATACGTTAAATGTGGGGGATAAAATTCTGACCCCACTGTAGTCAACAGGAGTTTTGCCATTCACTTCACTGGGGTCAGGAGTCCATCTAGGGCAGGGGTTCTCAACCTTTTTCTTTTTGAGGCCCCCATCTTGCAACCCCCTTCTCCCCCCCAGCATGCTATAAAAATTCCATGGCCCACCTGTGCCACAATAATTGTTTTTCTGCATATAAAAGCCAGGGCCAGCATTAGGGGGTAGCAAGCAGGGCAATAGCCTGGAGCCCCATGCTACAGGGGGCCCTGTGAAGCTACATTGCCCAGGCTTCTGCTTCAGCCCCAGGTGGCAGAGCTTGGAGCTCTGGGCTTCAGCCCATGTGGTGGGACTTCAGCTTTCTGCCCTGGGCCGCAGCGAGTCCAATGCCAGCCCTACTTGGCAGACCCCCTGAAACCTGCTCACGGCCCCCCAGGGGGCCCCGGACCCCTGGTTGAGAACCACTGATCTAGGGTATATTCACCTAAATACTAGGAGACATGAATCATGGCACAGGTCTATGAGTGAGGCCCTGCTGAGCCAGACACTTTTGATTTGCAGAGCTGTCTGCAAGTTAAAACTGTCAATTCTACTTGAAATTAAGCTTATGATTAAAAGTGGCATTTGTGAGCCATCATCAGTGCAAGCTTCTGGGTTAAACTGTAATCTTTTGCATTAAACATATAACAGTAGAGCTCTTTCTATTATAAAATATAGTATTAAAGCATAATGGAAATTGTTTAACAAACTCTGCCACTGGAATCCAAAACTTCCAGTTCAGGTAGCTACTGCCTATCTCAATTTTCACAGGACAAGCCTGGTTTTCACAGGGCAGTCAGACATCCATCAAGGCAGGCTTGCAAAAACATTACATGCATCACAGAATATCTTCAAGGCCAGTGCAAAGTCAAGAAGCAAACATGACAATATAACCCAATGAGTTTGTCCCAGAGGGCAAATTTTTAAAGGTGGCTCCATTGTTGCTAATGACAACCCACTTCAGCAATATAGTGTCTGCCAGCAGATGGCCAGGAAATGCCAAATTGGATGTGCAAAATATGTGCTTCAAGTAGTGTACATTTAATGATTTGTACCTGGTGGAAAACATTTATTGCCCTTATAATCTTTAGAAATGATGCACTAAATAAAAATATGTGCAGACATTTTACTAAGGTTCTTGTGCAAAGTGTATTTGACCACATTTTGTACAACAAAAATGAAAGCCATTCCTTCCCTCATATTTCATTTGCATGTAACCATTCAGGAGTTGAAGGGCAATAAAGATAATAAAGGTGTTGCTGAGTTAAACTGGAGTTGAAATGTGGATGTTTGACCTTCTAGAATTTAAATTAATTCTGAAGGACACATTTAATGGAAAACCTCCTATAGGAAAAGCTAGGCACAATGCATTGCTCACACAATCCTGAACTACCCCAGAATCTTTTCATGGTTCTTTCTTTTATCTTGTACTGAATTTCTGAGACCTATAACATTTCTCTTTTCCTTTTGTTTTTCATAGGCTTTTTTTCCCCTGTTGAATGCCATTTGATCTTCTTTGCAGCCCCATGGTAGACTAAACTGTCCTTGATCTGGTTAACCCTTAAATTGTCACTCTCCTACTAAGGCCAGTTTTGTGAAATGTGAATGCCCAATCCTGTTCCTATTGAAATCAGCAGCAGAACTCCTGTTGCCTTCTGTAGCCCTAATTTAAAACCCATTGACTTTAATGAGTCAGGATTGTGCCTAATACTGCAGCCCACACGGATTGGTAATAGCAGATGGAGTCTTTCTCCTTTTGGCTGGTAGTTTGAATCTAGCCATGGTTGCTAGTGACACAAACTTGTTGGCATCTGATGAATTTTTGCTGACCCATGTGAAATGAGGTTGTGGTCTTTGTTTGCTTCCCAATAGACATGTGCCCAAAGCACAAGATAGGCATTAATGGATTCCTTTGTTGGTAAAATCAGAAAGAAGTCAAAGATGGAATGAGCAGGAGAATGAAGTAGCATCTGAGAACTTGACTTAATCCTTCATATCAGCATTCAGGTAAACTGGCAGGGTGGCTTAGGGAAAGTTGTTCACCCACTACTACTGTACCGATTCAGTCGCCAGAGCAAAGGGAGTTCAATATTTGGGCACATCAGCCTAGTGCCTTTCACCCTTTACGTTCGCTTACATTTTAAAAAGGAAAATATATTCTTGTTAGTGGCTACAGTTTCTTCTGATCTCACAGCCAGGTATGGTCAAGGGCATATGCCAGCATGAAAAAAGTGCCAAAGTTGAAAGCAGGAGGAGATAAATGGAGCACTAAGGATACAGAATTGAGCAGAGTACAACACACGAGGAGCAGTGGTTATACTGGGAAAAGAGAAGTAGGCAGGGGCACTGTTCAATGCCCCTGTCCGTGCCTGGTCTGCAGAGAACAGGAGTCTGTTACAGCTATAGGATTTAGTCCTTCAGCTCGAGCTGGAGACACTCATGCTTTTCCCCCACTCAAGACCAACGTGGTGACATTGCACTAGCTCTGGAGATTCTGTATTTTCATTCATTGTTTTAGAAAACTGAACAGAGATCTGTGCCCCAGGGGCCAATACCTGAAGTCCCTACTCCATACTCAGTACAACTGCCATTTAACTCCAAGACGGTGTGCCTGAGTGAGAACTGACTAGGTGCCTGGCCCTTACATGGGTCTGCGCTGTGCGGGGAGGGCACAAGGAGCCTTCGTTCTTGCGTAGCCTGCATAAGGGCCAGGCTGAACTGTAATCCCTGTGCTCAGGAAATGGCAGGGCACACAGTTCCCTAAAGTCGTGGGGGTAGTGAAGCCATGGCCCAGCCCCCATTCCCCTGGCTCCCAAAGTGTGATGAGTGTACCATAGGGAGCACAGTGTGCATGCACTGACTGCATGCCAGGGTGGTGAGAGAGGCATTCTCTCTCTCTTTGTGTGCACCCCCTGAAGTGAGCTGGTTCTGCACAATACCATGTACGGGGCTGTGCCTTAATGAGTCAGGAACTCATGATCTGACCCTAGGTAAATAGAAGTACTATACCTTTTATTCCAGCATATGGCAATTATGGGATAGACCAGGGATCGACAACCTTTGGCACGCAGCTCGCCAGGGTAAGCACCCTGGTGGGCCGGGCCGGTTTGTTTACCTGCCGCGTTCACAGGTTCGTCCGATTGCGGCTCCCACTGGGGTGCTTACCCTGGCGAGCCGCGTGCCAAAGGTTGCCGATCCCTGGGATAGACTGTTCAAACAGAAGATGAAAATGTCTTCATAGATGGGGCTTTAAACAAACTATGGTCCCAATTGAGCAAAGCACTTGCTTCACTTTAAGCACGTAAGTACTCCTGCTGGGTTAAAGTGAAGCGGGTGCTTTAGTGCTTTGCTGAATTGAGTCCAATATTGGGCTACATTGCATCCTTTCCCTGCATCAGCACTGGGGAAAACAAGGACTACTCCTTCCTAGCACCTCCATGGCACACTCCACCCTAAACAGGATGGGGAGGAGGCAGGGCCATAGCTCCAGCCCTAATTCTGTACCAGCCAGTGGAGCCCTAATGTACAAACCATCCTAGGACTCCCTCTGGGGTGGAATCTGTATGCCCACCTCCCCCCCAGTGAAGACCCGTTTGCTAATCACACAATCTGGCTCATTACATTTACTGCTCAGCAGTACAGAGAGCTAATGCTCCATAATGCCAACCTAACACAATGGCTCTTAATCTTATATGTGCCACAACCACTTTCACACACAGTCAATTGTACCTATAATTAATTTACACAAATTGAACCCTCAGCCGCCGTCTCATACAGCCTGCAAACGCACATGCTGCAGAAAATTGTATTGGTAATTAATTTGTCAAGCAAATGCTAGGGAAGAACAACACTGGTAATTTATACCATAGATATTCAAATTAAACATCTTGCCTTAGTGTTTTAGTGTCAAAAAGTAGAACAGTTGCAGAAGAACAAAGAAACACAGTCTTCCTCCTGCTACTTCTTGAGGAGAGGCGACTACAACACACAATGGGCCATATTCAGACCTGGTGTAAGTGGGTGAAACACTACTGAGGACAGGTCAGAATTTGGCCCAACCAATGGATGTTAGGACACACACTCCACCTGTGCACCAAGCATCTGGGAAGGGATTGTGCTGGCTGACCCCCACCCTGCATGGGCCTGTCTGGAAAACCCACTCTCTAGACCTGTGGGAAGATACACGCTGATTATGGCTAACATTTGTTGCATTCTGGCTTTTTGCAAAATGGCCAGGTTGGGTATTTTGCACACTTTTTCCATTCCATAAGCCCTTCTAGTAAAATAAAATAAAATAAAAAGTTGGCTCCTGACACCACCAGTTTACTGGTGACAATTAAAAAAAATACACGGAGGGGGAAAAAACTAAAGCCAAAAACACCAGAAGAAAAAGCCAGACATTAAAGCCAAAAAACTAAAGGGGCGGGGGGGGGGAAGTAGGGTTACCATCCGTCCGGGTTTCCCCAGACATGTCTGGCTTTTTCAGCTTTAAATGGCCATCCGGGGGGGATTTCTAATAAAATAGAAATGTCCGGGATTTCCCCCTTCCCCTCATGCAGAGTGCGGCGCGGCTGATTGGACGGCTGGGCCTGATTGAAAGCCGCTCGCAGCCACTGGGGCCTCTAGCAGCCAGAGTCCCTCCTCCTCCCCTGCTCCCTCCTCCCCCGCAGAGCAGCGCCACAGTGTTTGGCTGCACGAGGAGCTCGCAGCTCTCCCTCAGCATGGGGGGGGCAGGCAAGGGACAGGGAACGGGGAGTTAGATTGGTCGGGGGTTCTGGAGGGGCTGTCAGGAGAAGGGGGTGTAGAGAGCAGTTGGGGCAGGCAAGGGACAGGGATCAGGGAGACTTAGCTAGGGAGTGGGGTCTTGGGGGCAGTTAGGGTGGGGGGGATCTCAGGAGAGGGCAGTCAGGGGACAGGTGGGGGTAGGGGGATTCCGTGGGGGGCGGGAAGTGGGAGGGGGCGGGGCTAGGGCAGCACCCCGTCTCCTCTTTTTTGATTGTTGAAATATGGTAACCCTAGGGAAAGGAGCTACACACAAGTTACCCTTTAGTCAAACAAGTTACTGGGCTCAACACAAGGGAAACCGGGTGCAAATTAATGCCCTGTGATGTACAGGTGGTCAGACTAGATGATCTAATGGTCCCTTCTGGCCTTAAACTCTATGAATCTATATTAAAAAGGTGAAAATTGTGCTGAAATTCCTCCCGTCCCCTCCTCAAAATTTCAACATGTGAAAATGTGAGATCAGCTCTACAGTTTACAGAGACCTGCCCTGCTCCAGCCAGATCATCTCAGGATACTGCAGAAAGGGCCCAGCTCAGATTCAGCAACACTCTCATTGGCAGCAGCACCTTCCTATACAAATCAATCCTTAGACATGGCCAGGGCGGAGAATCTGTCCTGATGTAAAACCCAATTAAATTGGGTGGGGCAGAGGAAATGTTTACATACCTAGGGCAATTCTCTGCATTTCCTAAGATTAAGACATTTCAAAAAATGTAATGCCAAAACCAGTGTGATATTTATGGCTTCCTCACCGCTTCCCAAGAGGGGAGACGTAGCTGGTGGTGGGAGGGGGCCTCCTTCTTCTTTCCCACTGCAGTGGAGAAGTCAGCACTGGGGGTTCTCCCTCCTCCTTTCTCTCCCGGGAGTGGGATAGGAGCTGTCAAGAAAGAAGATGCCCAAACTAAGACCCTTCTCCTCCTTCTGTCAGGTGCTGCTGCTCTACCTACTATCAGAACTATCGGGAGCCTCATGATTCCTCCGCCAGGCACCAGCTGCTCCACTCTCAGATTTCTCTACTTGGTGAGTCCTCACCATAACAGTCAAGGAGGAGCAGAAGATTTGAGAAAAAAATGAATTCCTCCAAGCCAGGAAGAAGAAGAGGTAGAAGAGGGGGAGCTCTCCGCATTTAACAGAAAAGGGGTATCTGTGTTACCCCATACATCCCTGTATTTTAACCCTTGCTGGCAATATAAGAACACTGGAATGATCTGTTCATCTACAAACTTCTTGAGAGACCACATCAATATATCACCATCGATGGACTTCCAATGAAAGGATGGACTAATTGCACACCAGGCTGTAAAGGCGGGTAAAAAGGCAGACTTAATTGACAGCATCCACACTTATTACTGAGGTGAGGGACAGAACTGTGCCAAGCTTGGTTAGTATTTTCCATAGCAGCGCTCAGGAGATCAGTGACAAATGAAGCAGCTCCAGCCAGTGTCCAGATGATCAGCTTGTACTGTCTCGTCTGTCCTGAGATGATCCAGTCTGAAGCACAGTGTATTTCTGAATGAGCGCTGATAAAGGCAAGCAAAGCTCTCCCTTAATTAAGGGAGCACAAAATGTCATCCATAAATACTTAATACCACCTCAGCCCTTAATAACACTAATCCTTTTATTTTTTTCCTCCTCCTTCAAGCATCCTCTTCTTGATGTTTTCATAAAACTGGTGAGCAGCGCTTGCCACTGCTGAATGTTATTGAAGCTAAGCAGGCAACCGACCTCTATGGCTCTTGCTATCATTGACTGGTATTAGAGCAGAGACAGCAAAAGCCTAAGCTGTAAGAAGAAAGAGGGAAGCTTTGAAACCCTAAATATAAAGTTGCTTCAGAAATTAAATGGCCGGTTTGAACTATAAAGATTGCAACATACATACCTCAATATACCCCACCTTTCTATTAGAAAGAGAGGGACTGCCACGGCAGAGCAGACTAGTGGACCATATAGTTCCATATCCTGTTTCCAACAATGGCAGGGAACAAGTGCAAGAAACCAGTGGATAGTTATGGAGCAAGCAGCCTGCTCCCAGGGAAAGCCTCTTTCTAACCCCTGTCAGTTAGAGGTTAGATTATGATGCACAAGGATTTTTAATCACTTGTGTTTATTGTATTTCATGTAACTGGGGATGTTCTAATAGTCACTATTAATGTCTAGTCCTTTTTTGACCTTGGCCACTGACTGCCTTCCAAGCACCGCCTTGTGCCCAGGTTTGTACCTGTGGCCATCTTACCTCTATTTCCGTTTCATCCAGGCCCCCTTTAAGAACTCACTCAAGTCTCCACTGACCTTCTAAGCTGAATCCTTTCATTCGCTCTTCCCCAGTTCTTCTCAGGCTGGCAACAGAGTGAATTCAAAAGTCCGAAACAAAGTTTTTCAGCTCATCTTCCCTTTTTAACTCCCACTCACAGGCTTTGTTTTATCTGCAGGACCCATACTTGCTCCTTATGGCTTCTCCTTCCACCAGCCCAAGCTCTACACAGTGTACTGTTTCCCAAGCTTCCCCTACATGGCAGATGGTATTAGAGTGCATCTATCTAGATACTTATATAGCTCTAGCACCCATAGTAACAGAGTGCCTCAAACAAATAAGAGGGAAGTATCAAATATAGCTACCACTTCTGCTGTACAGGGTTATAAAACCCACCAAGAGTATGTTAAACAGAGACACCATTCTGCCTCTTCATAGGCAACCTATGTAAAAAGTACAGGATTGGTTAAATTCACATAAATTGCCAGCTGGGGTAACTTCAAAAGGAAAAAAAATGTGTAGGCATATGTTTTCATGGGATAAAGATGGACCTTGTGGTTATGGTACAGAGTTAGGAATCAACAGACCTAGTTATATTCCCCACTCTTCCACTGACGGCTTGCTATCTTGGGCAAGACATTTATCTTCTCTCTGTCTTTGTTTCCCCATCATTAATTTGGGGCTAATGCCTGCATGGTAGTGGTGTTGTGAGGCTAAATTAATTATGGTTTGGAGAGCTATTGAAATTCTCAGGTTGGAGTGTTATGGAAGTGCAAATTATTTTTGTTATAACCTATTCCTGGATTTTCATTCATGTGTTTGTGGAGAGAGGAACGGTCTTCTATAACTGACTATTAATTTATGTTTCCAGAGTTGTTGTAGTTGTGTTGGCCCCAAGATATTAGCGAGACAAGGCAAATTAAGCAATATCTTTTATTGGACCTACTTCTACTGGTGAAAGAGGACCTGAAGAAAAGGAAGACGACCTCTAGGTAAGCTCAACAGACATTGGTCTAATAAAAGATATTATCTGACCCACCTTGTCTCTCCATTACTTTAATGGAAATAACACTGATTTTTACTGGCGACCTGGCTTAGTATTCTCTGTTTTCAAATCACTCCCTTAACTGCATAAGACAAGTATGATTTTAATGGTAGTTGGGAAACCTGAAGTACCATATTACTGGAACACAAAAACTGTGTACTGTATTCATTAGACTATCAGGATTAGAATCACAGCACAAACTACAAATTGGCTAATGTTTCAAAACCCAGGATGAAAAATTTATTAAAATTCACTAAGTAAGGAATTTCTAAAGCATGGTAATTACACCCTGTACTACACAAAGTAATTGTCTGATGATTTTCGGCTGTAAAAATATGCTAATAGGAGCAGTAAACAAAGAGAAAAAGACTTTGAAACAATGATGAATACAGATAAAATAGACCAGGGAAGCAAAGAAATGTCCAAGTACCAGAGAAATCAGAGTTAAGAAATATTGCAATCATTTCGCTGAATACTCAAAAATGCCTAAAAGATACAATTTAAAACTGTACACAGGGATAAAAGCTCAAATCTAGTTAAAGAATGTTAGGCAAATTCTGCTTTCATCCCACTTAGATTTTTTTTAGACAATGAGTATCTTTCACTAAAACAAGATCAGATTGTCAATGAGTATTAGGTTTCTAAATAGCTAGCCATTTTACCATCTTCTAAACAGCTCAGGATGCTCTCCCTTCAGCAGACAAAAATCAGGGGTCCATTTCACGTGGTCCTTATCTAACTGCATATGTACATGTGAGATAATTAGCCTTCTACTTACTGGAGCAAAAAACATAGAACATGAGGGAAGGGAAGGAGCACAAAATATCTTAGATATGTTCTGTGTTTTTTGCTCCTTTACAAAGGAGAGAAATATCATTTTACAGATGGGGAAACTGAGGCACAGAGCAGGTACTTCCTCAACCAACAATTAAATGCTAGAGATGTCAGCTTCACTCTCCCTTTCATAAATGAGGGATACCTCCTCTACATTCATTCTCTCTCACACCTATCCATCAAAATGGCCATTAGGAAAAAGTATGTTACCACACCGTATAAATCTGTGTATATCCTCCCTTCAGTCCTTACCTTACCCATATTCCCTTCTTATAAATAATTATATCACCATCTTTTCTTTTTCTTCAAGTTTCCATGAAAGGCGGTACTACCCGTACACTCTTGTTTAGTTTACAATTACTGACTGTTTAACATTTTGACACTTCAAACAGAAGATATGTTGGCTGCCCTGCTCTGCCTTTTGACCAGATTATGCATAGTGGCTCTGGTTGTTCATTACTTGCCTGGATACCTTCATGATCCTTTTACTAGGAGTCTGAAGAAAAGCAGTGTCCACTATTTTGTCCATGATTTCCTGAGCATTTCTTCACCTACTCAATGACTAGCAATAAAACAACTTCTTCAACTTTCTCGTGTTCCAACAGATGTTAATATAAACGGCAAAACATTCAGCTCCCTTTTGATTCCCAAATGGCTGGCCGGTTTATGGAGAGTATATTGCTGACGAACTATAAATTGGTTACTATGATACCATGCCTTTTACTCTCAAACAGAATGAGGCTGAAGAAATAGAGCTTGATCTCTAGTTTCCTTGCAAGAAATTACATTGCAATGTTTGATATTGGTCAGTGTCAGCTTATTATAAAGGTTGGCTCAAAAGCTGGAGAAACCTGCTGAGATCATCAGCTGTGATGCTCAAGCCAAGAATCAGAATTGTCAGTGCAGCAAGTTTTCTACTGCAGAGCATGCCAGGAGTGGGGGGAAGGCCTGTTCTTGTAACATATTCTCTACCAACAAATCTGTGACCTACTTTCCCTCCCCAAAGAGTTATACAAAACTTCCTGATCCTCACATGCTCCTAGGGTTGATTTGGCCCTATGGAGTATTCTGATGGGCAGCTGGGAATGTCAGGGCTTGTTATGGGGATCTGGAGGCTTAATAGCTGGGAAGTGAGCAGGGGGTTGTCATAGGGTGTTGGGTAGATTTGGAAAGCTGGGAGGTGCAGGAACAAAGAATATCTTAGATGTGTGCTTTGCATAGTGTTACATTAGTTTAGTAACTAAAGAGTTAATTACCTCAAATTATATATCATGGATCCAAATGGCATCCACTTGAAATTTACATAAGTTTTTGTCTGCACAAGAGGAAGCATTTTCAGAGATATCTAGACCAGGGGTAGGCAACCTATGGCATGTGTGCCGAAGGCGGCATGCGAGCTGATTTTCAGTGGCACTCACACTGCCCAGGTCCTGGCCACCGGTCCGGGGGGCTTTGCATTTTAATTTAATTTTAAATGAAGCTTCTTAAACATTTTAAAAACCTTATTTACTTTACATACAACAATAGTTTAGTTATATATTATAGACTTATAGAAAGAGACCTTCTAAAAATGTTAAAATGTATTACTGGCACGCGAAACCTTAAATTAGAGCAAATAAATGAAGACTTGGCACACCACTTCTGAAAGGTTGCCGACCCCTGATCTAGAATATGGTAACATATCTTAGAAAAGACAAGGGGATGAACTAGTATGTTTAATTCCCCCTACTTAACAGAAGATGGTTACAAAAAAACAAAATGAAACATGCTTTCTAGAATTTCTAAAATTTAACATATTACAATCCTGGTCTGAGGCAACTTCTCACCTACCGTGAGTTCTCAGAGTACACAACCCACATGGTTGGGGGGATCCACCTTTCACATATTTCAAAAGCGCTGGCCTCTTTTGTTCCCTAAGAGATGGATAACAAAGGAGTCCCCTTTCTTCCCTTTTATATCTAGAAAACCTTTTAAATATATTCTTTGAAAAGTAACCCCAAACAAAGGTCTTCTCCCCTGCCGTTTGTTCTTTGGGGTGCAGGCACCAATCCCCATCTTCATCCTCGGCTCAATTTGCTTTTTCGATATGCTTGATCATGTTGTTTACCTTAGATCCAAATATAATTTAATTGTCCTTTGTTTGTAATCAAGCCATGCCATTTTTCATCTGCCTATTAGCCTGGTCCATGCAGACAGATAAATCCACATTCCTTTGTCTAGGGCCAGTTTATTTCTCAGTTGTCTCCAAAACATTTTCAGAACACATTTCCAGCACACCTACATAACTCTGTATACACAACCTGTACATATATTATGCAATGATATTAATGACCAGCACGCCACTAGTTTTCATATGATATCCAAACAGTGTCTTGTAAGGTAAGTATTCTGGCTACCATAGGTTGAGTGTAGTGAGTTTGTCAGTCCTGCTGGGATTTATTGTGACATAACAGTGTGCCCTTTGCCATCTGACATAAAGGGGCTCTTAGGTCACACTCACCCTCTCCACTTTTTCTCACGAGCTTGCAACTGTCAGGGGAAGAAATAATGTGTAGAGTCAACATGACTGCAGTCTTTCCAGCCACAGTAACAGTGATACCTTGTATACAAACAATACCCATCTCTTTCAGCCAGCAGTACTTCCTGAAGGTATTGATGGGGCTTGCCCATGAGTGGAGGGGTGCCACCATTTTGGTGAGCTCACCCAAGAAATGCTACAGTGATGACCACGTGTAGGGCTGTTGTCACTGTATGCAGTCTACCCTAGCAAATCCTGCAATGAGAGGGCCCTCTCACTGGAGGGCCGCTATCATTACATGGTGACAATGGACATTTCCCTTTGAAAAAAATGAAACAAACCAACATGGGAGCACTTGTTTAGGTTTGTTTTTTTTTTTTAAACAAAGGCTGTAGATTTAAAGGAACATCAGTGCATGGCCTTTGAAATCAGACACACAGTAAGAACAACAAAATAGGCCATCTTAATAATATCCTGTAATCTAGTGGCTGGAGCACCAGAATGGGTCTCAGGAGATCTACAGCTACTGGCCTCCCGGGTGACCTGGGGCATGTCAAGTCCCTGCTCTGTGCTCAGTTTCCCCATCTGTAAAATGATATCTCTCTCCTTTGTAAAGCACTTTGAGACCTAGAACATAAGAATGGCCCTACTGGGTCAGACCAAGGGTCCATCTAGCCCAGTATCCCGTCTTCCGACAGTGGCCAGTGCCAGATGCCCCAGAGGGAATGAACAGAACAGGTAATCATCAAGTGATCCATCCCGTCGCTCATTCCCAGTTTCTGGCAAACAGAGGCTAGGGACACCTACTGATGAAAAGTGCTATATAAGAGCTAGGTCTTATTATTTTTAATGAATACTGCATTCTATATTGGGAACTGTGTTTTTTCTCTATCTCCTCTCACCCTCCTTTCTTTGTCTCACTTGGTATTTGTCTCACTTGGTATTTCTTCAGTCACAGTCACAGAGTCTTCAACCTTCCACAACTCCAGTCAAGAAATGAAGCTGTAAAATCAGGTCATTGCTGTTTTACAATACAAAATACTGCAAGGATTTGTGGTATCGTGTACATGCTTATGCTAGAAATACTACTGGTTTGTGCTGGAAAGCCCATAGGAAGAATGGTACTTATTGCATATCTTGCAATTTGTATTCAGCACAAATCTTTGGAACAAATATGAATCAGGCCTAATATACATCTCCTTAAATATTCATTAAAGGACTTTTCCTTTGGACCAACTGTTAGCAAAAACGGCATGAATTTTAAGGGACACTGTCCAGTAGAGGAGGTTTAAATTTAACCAAATTTTATAATCTGGTTCAGAATATTTGCTATAGTTTAAATATCAAAAGGATTACTGGTTTTGATTTTCATTTTTAAATCCCCACTCTATTGAGAAACCATCTGAAAAACAGGTGCAGTTTATATGCTTGTATATTTTTGCTATCATGTTGCAGAGAGAGAAGAAGTTAGCTAACTAATACTTGTCTTAACACTGAATTAATGAAAATAATAGAATGACAAATTGAAAAGCCCTAATAAGCAATTTGGCTTGTAAACGCCTCAGGGCAGGGACCATATCTACCTCTGTTTGTACAGTACCTAACACAACAAGGCCCTGATTCTGACTGGGACCTTTGGGTACAATGTTATAAGAATAATAATTAATAATGAAAGATGCACAATGATATTGTCTCTACCAAGAGGATGTATCAGCTATGAAATTGCTGAACACTACACTTGATATAACTAAAAGCTGTCATAGTTACCACAATGCACAAACAAATATAAAAGCCATGGTAGTTTGTAATTCATATGAATCAGGGTGCTAAATTGTTTGATTGATATTAGCTGTGAAGAGGGTCCCCTGTATATAGAGCCTTCCTTCCCAAGGGAGCTAGAAGTCAGCTTCCTCCATTGCAGAACCTTACCCCCCATTCCAGTTGCTGGAGAAAAGTGCCTCTTCCCTAATGTAGTCTGTAAAAAGCCAGCAGCATTAATGCATTCTAAGGCTGCATTAAGTCTTCTTTGGCCTTATCTGTGCTGTAGGGAAAACACCTTAAAGTGTGTTCCCTGGAGCAGGGCATTCCCTGACAGCATGGCTACAATATTCAGTGAAGTCAATAGAGTTACTCTGGATTTTCACTGCTGTAACTGAGATCAGAATAGGAACAATATTTGCCAAATGGGAAAGCAAACAAAAGCTGGAAAAAAAGAGGTTCTCTCTCAGCTATGTTTCCAAAAAATTAGAAGAAGGTGCCTTTATATGTGTACACAGTGTTCCTGCGTTAGACTTTTTGTTTGTCTGAAGCTAGATTCAAACTGAAACCCCCTCTTTTCAGGGTAAATTACATCTGAGAACCAACAAGGGTACAATTAGGCTCAGAGGGCAAGGAGTCAAGAATGCTTGCTTAATTATACATCAGGTAATTAATTTGTAATTCTCACAAAAGGCATACGGAGAATGTTAATTTTTGGACTGCACAAGGTACTATTATGAAACAGAGAATTCATGTTTGATATTCAAAAGTCTCCTTTCCACTGGGGATTCAAGGTTGGCACAGATCTGAGCAGCTGGCTTTGTTTATCCAGCGATGGACCGTTAAAGGAAGTCCCTTGTTCCCAGAATGACAAACCCAAAGGGAGGCGACATGTTTTACATTTCATAGATGTCAGAATCTAAGGCAATAGAAGCAAGTGTTAGATGTGAGACTGCTTTCTGTACATCACAACAAAACCACGTATAACTCCCTGAGATGCTGGGCCCCGGCACTTTCAGAAACTTTTCTTGACTGATACCTTGCATGTTGGAGGGAGAGGAGGATTACCGTTGAATTACAGATGCTGCGAGAAACAAATACTAAGCATAGGGGAACTCAGCTGTTTATTTACAGTTAACCTTTTTCTGCCAACATTCCTTATCTCCCCAGTGTTGGTTTCCCCTCATGCAAGGGCACTGGAACAATTTGTATAGTGGGGGTGCTGAGAGTCATTGAACTAAACTGTAAACCCTGTATAGGATGGGAATCACTTCAAGCCAGGGGGTGTGGCAGCACCCCAGTTCCAGCACCTGTGCCCTCATAAGTATCCAGAGTAGGGTTTGCTACACCCTAAACTCCCTTAATTGGACCTTGACTCCCCTGGCTGGTGCTTCCGTGACACATTCATGCAATACTCACCAGTAACACAAACTGAGGCTCTGATTCAGCAAAGCATTTAAGCATGGATATCACTCAGAGACCACCATCCTAAACCTAAGCAGCCATGACGATATTCATGCTGCTTAAACAACTGTGTTGCAGATAGAGAGGAAAATCCATTCCCAATATCCCCAGTGTGACCTGTCCTCAGGAGTTCCCAAGGAAATTGGAACCCATGTATGCCTGAGAAGATGACCAGTGGATGGCTAATGGCGAACAAATGACATTCTGTTACCTTTGTTCTCAGCTCCTTAGTCCAGTCCCATTTCCGTGGATGCTGAACTCCTGTCTGGCCACTCTTATTTTCTTATTTACAAAGACATCTTCCTTTAATCAGACTCTGCTCAGACTATCGTCATGTCGTCTTACTAATTACATCAATCTATCAAGGCTTTTATTCCACTCTGTTGCCTGGGAGAGAGCAAAGGAAATGAGAGGGAATGAGGGAACTGCCTGCAGGAGACTTGCAGCCTGGAGCAAACTTGCTAAATGAGCAAACCAGACACACCTGGTGTGAGGAGGGAACCTCAAGTGTCTGGTTCCTCATAAGAAAGCTGAAACAGCTGTTTGAGAGGGCTCACTCTGGGAAGTCTACAGGGAAGTCAGCACTGAGCAGGACAGCTGCAAGTCAAACCCCACAGCACGTCACTGTGACACTATCTCAAAGCAGCACCCTGGAATGCCTATATTCACTACTGTCGTAGAATTATATGTTTTGAACAAAGTATGCCTTGTCAGGTATCATTTTAAAAGTCTTGATCTGTTGAACATTAATATCCCATTGGATTGTATGTGCTATCATTGTATGTGAAGTTGTGATGTATGTGTGTGTTACTGAAATATGTTGTGAGGTTGGGAACTAGCCTTTCAGGTACAACCATGGAGTAGCCAGATGCATTGATAGCTCATTAAAGGGAATCCACACTCCCAACAACCATCTCAGAAGACTTCTTGGAGACAGCACATAGACAATGGAGGCTGCTTGACCATTGGGGGCTGACCTCCCATGTCACAAGCATAGATCTTTCCAGCAAGCTGCAAGAAACTATAAAAGGGGGAAGTGACATCATGACTTGGCCTCGCTCCCTCTACAACTCAACACATGGAAACACACCTGGAGCACAAAGACTCTGAACTAGGGGAGGGTGGTGCCGGGTTGGAAGTCAGTTCCAGCCTTTGTATTGAAGATCTGTGACCTCTTTGTACCATCTATCAGTGTGAGACACTGCTTGATTCAAATCCTGTTTCGTTTATAGAACTCAGACTGCGAATTTACTTTTATTTCTTAGGTAACCAGCTTTGAGCTCTAGGCTTACTACTTATAATCACTTAAAATCTATCTTTCTGTAGTTAATAAATCTGTTTTATATTTTACCTAAAATGGTGTGTGACCAAAGTTTTATCTAAAACAGAGGTGCTTGGGAAATCTCAGCTCAGTTTACACAGGCTAGTGTGTGTTCTCTCTACATCAAGGGTGGGGCAGACTGGGTAATGAATTTACACTGGTCAGGCTTCTGACCAGGGCAAAACGGTACAGCTCTGGGGTGCACGGCTCAGGAGCTCGGGGGAATTGGCTGGAGCCTCTCTATTGTTGGTTCATGACTGGGGAAAGCATTCATGTAACTCAGCTGGGTGTGTCGCTGCCCATGGATGTCTGTGTAAGTGCAGCACCTGCCAGAGGTTTTGTAGCTTGCCAACAGCATCACAGTGTGAGAGGCAGCCCGGGTTGGTGGGACAGAGGGCTCAGCGGTCCCACAATCCAGGCTGCACCCTGGGAACCCTGTCACAGACACCCTTAAGAATTCATACAAAAAGGACTATGAAGAAACCCTATTGCTCAAGCGAGCTCTGAGGTAAGAGCCAGGCCTTTGGACAAATCTTTGGGACTTTGAGTTTCACTTATGACTTATTTGTCTGAATAAACCCAGACCCCAATAAGCATGGTGATTGAATGAGCAAGTGTGTGGAGTCTCTGTAAAAGGGCTGGGAATAGGGAGAATAAAAGGCAGGCAGTACAGAGACACCCCTGCCAAGAGAGGGTGCATGGGGGCAGCTAACTTGTTTCTAATACTTAAATTGGGGGGGGCTTCTTCTCCTGTTTCTATGCATGTATTAATCACTGCCTAACCCATTACTCCAACCCCTTGAGTACTTACATCATCTCACTAGCTTCCTGATAGATTCAGGACATGCATCCTGTAAGTATTTCACTCAGCACTTAGATCAGGAGCATTAGTGACTGCCCCAGGCCAGGTCTTTATGATTCTTTGAGAGACACACAGAGGACAAGTTTCAGGCACTGCACAAATTGCTTTTAAAATTAGCAATTTCTCAGGAGAGACATTTTCCATGAGCATTTTGGACCAGTTCCTCCACACTGGGGCTGTTTGGATGGATAGACAGATATCCTCCATGGTGTATCCTTTTCTACCTTTTAGCGGGAGGCTCCTGCCAAGAAAGTGGAAAGACCCAGGTTCCTTACTAAAGTGCTATTATTACTTACATTTTCCCAAACTGATCCATACAATATGCCCTCCTAACCATTCATTTGGCTGCCAGTCTAAAAAACAATAGTGTTCTTTCATTGTAATCCTTGACTATTATTACAGTCATTTATTTTAACTGCATTCCCTCCTCAACTGGAAACGTGGGCTCAGTGGCAGTTTCGCGAGTCTCGATTTATTTTCACTCTGCACTTCCCATGCGTGTCATTCCTTAGTGCAGAAGGAACATATTCACTCAAAGGAAAATTGCTTGGCCAAAAGATCGTACCAATCCCCCTTTCTCCTTGGAACTCAGCATACTATAAGGTAGGTGCAAAACTGGTTGAAAGACTGTACACTCACAGAGCAGTTATCAATGGTTCACTGTTAATCTGGGGGGGAAGGGGAAGGAATATATCTAGTGGCATCCCACAGGGGGCTGTTCTGGGCCTAGTACTAGTCAATATTTTCATGAATGACTTGGATAATGGAGTGAAGAATATGCTTATAAAGATTGCAGATGGCACCAAGCTGTGAGGGGCTGCTATCCCTTTGGAGGACAGGATTCGAATTCACAAATTGGAGAACTGGCCTGACATCAACAAGATGAAATTCAATAAGAACAAGTGCAAAGTACTATGTTTAAAGAGAATAAATCAAATGCACAACTATGAAATGGGGAGTAACTGGCTAGGTGGTGGTACTGCTGAAAATCTGAGGGTTATAGTTGATCACAAATTGAATAGGAATCAGTGTGATGCAGTTGTGAAATAGGCTAATCATTCTGGGGTATATTATCCAGCTGTACACAGCACTGGTGAGGCCTTAGCTCATCTTTTGGAAAGAGAGAGAGAGATTCCCGAGGAGAGCAACAAAAATGATAAAAGCTTTAGAAAACTTGACCTATGAGGCAAGGTTAAAAAAATTGGACATGTTTAATCTTGAGAAAAGAAGACTAAGAAGGGGAGTGGGGAGACGGACCTGATAGCCTTCAAATATGTTAAGGGCTGTTATAAAGAGGACAGTGATCAGTTGTGCTCCATGTCCACTGAAGGTAAGACAAGAAATAATTGCAGCAAGGGACATTTAGGTTACATAGTAGGAAAAGTAAAAAGCGACAAAGAGTCCTGTGGCACCTTATAGACTAACAGACGTATTGGAGCATAAGCTTTCATGGGTGAATACCTACCAGACGAAGTGGGTATTCACCTACGAAAGCTTATGCTCCGATACATCTGTTAGTCTATAAGGTGCCACAGGACTCTTTGTCGCTTTTTACAGATCCAGACTAACATGACTACCCTTCTGATAGTAGGAAAAGCTTTCTAACTATAAAGATAGTTAAGCATTGGAATAGGCTTCCAAGGGAGGTTAGACAAACCCCTGTCAGGGATATTCTAGATTTACTTGGTCCTGCCCCAGTACAGGGGGCTGGATTAGATGATCTCTCAAGGTCCTTTCCAGCCCTACATTTCCATGATCATATATTCACTAGCAAAAAAGAAAGCAGATGACCAATGGTTACTAAATAAAAAGAAACAAATCAAACAAAAACATAAATAATAAATATAGAAGTACAAGCATTTCTAGGAGGTGTAATGCAAAGAAACCTCCTATATTTTGACTTGGTTCCCATCACCAAGTTCATGGACCTGAAATTCAAAGAGGCACCAACCAAGTGTCCATTTTTGAGAATGCAAAGATGTGTGTGTGTACTGGTCAAGCATGACACCCGTGTGCACGGATGATCAATTCCAACATATATATGTGATAGGCCTGGCCCATCACCTGCATCCCAGTGCTATTGCTTGAAAAGTGTGTGAATGGGTGTGCACAAAAGGGGAGACAGAGTGCACTTTCTGTAAATCAGGTCCCATAAATCTACACAAGACACCTTAGAACTGTTGAGGAAGTTAAGTTAGCCCTAATTCTGTGGGGAGGGGGTTAAATTTTGCCATTATAATGACTTACCTTTCCTAATGTGCTTTTATGGATATCACATCTTTATAGGTCTGACCTACTCCTTTTTAACACGACTTTTGTTTGCTTGAGAAATGTGTTGGGAACTTTAAACACAGCAGTTCACTGAGTTCAATTCAGTTGCTGTTACAATGTTGCTGCTTCACATAGCCTTGATCTGAATGTTACCCACGTGATTAGTAATGATCATTCTCTTGATAGAGAGGTCTTGGCAGTAAAAACAGCACCAGACAGTACGACATAACTGGAAATTCAGTACCTTCTGGTAATAGATTGCATAGCAAAATTAAAATGGTCTCAACTAAAACATATTGGAAGACATAAAACAGCATCTAATCATGCAATATTATACCATTGACAACCATTCCTTTCTGATCTCAGCTGGTGATTAATTTATGTTCTGAAGTCTGGATGACTAATTCACTGCTAAAAGAGAGAAAGTTTACTGATCAGTACTAAAACAGATCCTAGTCAGAAACGTATCCCTTTAGATCTTTAGAGAGAGAATGGGGGTCAATAGGTTTACTATGAAAACACTATATTTAGCATTGGTTTAAATTTTCATATATGATCATGTGTATAGACAACTATGAGGAACAGATGTGTTTTCCTGGACAAGAAAACTGAGGCACCACCTGTGACTCTGAGCCATTCCCTTCTTGGCTAGTGAAAAAGTTTAAAGTATTTACTACCTCTGCTAACTGAGGTTATCAGCACCACCTCTGAGGAAGGACATCTACCATCTTTGCCATCCCAAAGCGCACCACTCACCAGCCAAGCATGCTTAGCATGCAGGGGGGACAGACTTGTCCAGTGGCTACCTAGAGTAGCCTCTTCACAGCTGCTAGCTCTAGAACAGAAATGGGTCAAGAACACAAAGAGGTTAAATACACTCTTCCATATGTTCAAGATTCAGGGGGCTGGAAGTGTTGGAGGAACAGGAATGTTCCCTGTCATATTCCTTCAATTAGAGGTAATCCCCCAAAAGCCTAGCAGGAATCTAACAGGGTCTGAAGTTTCCCTTCCTCACCATGATGTAAGTGTAGGCACTTGTACAGGGTATTTACCCAGTGTTACAACTCTCTTGGGCTGCATGGTCTGAGCGTGGTGGGATGCTTATTTACATGAGCCTCCCTTCCACTCTCTCATCTTCTTAAACCTCCCTGTTGTGGAAGAGTTTATTTATTGACTTTGTACAGCAAGAAGATCTTCCTTTTCTATGCAGTCTAGGTGCGAGGTCCCCTGGAGTCCTCAGACTGCAGCCACCACCCAGCAGCTAACTGGTACCAGCAGAGATTGTGGACTGGTGGACCCTTGCTCACTATAAACCCCACCCATGAAGCTCTCAATTGGAGGAGAGATCCAGTGTAGCTATAGGTATTTGTTAGATGAGATTTCGATATAAGATAAGAAATAGGTCGGAAGAAGTAGTGCAAGAGATCTACAGGCCCTAGCCTGTAAGACAATAGCTTAGCAAAAGGACATAAGGCCTCTAAAAGCTAAAGTAGCTAAACAAAAGTGACCTAAAGTCACAAGATTGCATACGATAGAATGCTGTGATAAACAAGTACGATTCAACCGCTGACAGGTAAACACAGAGTCTCATTTGATGCCAGTTTGGGTATTTTAGGACAGGAACATCAGCAAGAGTTCAACCACAAAATTGCCATAGTAACCAATTGATGTGTATGCTACCAAGTTTGAGGTAATGAATATACTAACCTATAAGTGGAGAACACCCCAACATTATTAGGGTGAGGAAGTTTAGTTATGCACAGACACGGCTGGATATCCTTAGGAATATTCCTGGCAGCCATTGAACACCATGACGGACTAACCAGGGCCTAAGCCATTGGGAACTTCTGCCACTCCAGAGAGAGGATAGAACCCTTCATGCACCACCACCTGTCTCACCAAGTCTAGATCTACACAAGGATGGTGGAAGTATACGATTCTCTGATGCTGGACATATGGAAATTCTGTATTATCTTTAGCTGCTTGTTTGGGTTGGAGTATTTTTGCTTTTGTTAATGGTGTTAAAACAATTGCAAATTCAAAAGGTTTTCCCTATGTGTGAGTGTTGCTCCCATGCACATTAGGGGGTTTCCAAATTAATAATAACTAATAACTCTGGGTCTGGTCGTGAGACAAGTCCCTGCCAAACCACAGAGTGTTGACTGGGGATTCTTAATTAATCAATAAAATTAATACACAACCAACAGATCAGGCAACACCAGCCTCTACAGTTGGCTCAGAGTCGCTATTTAAGCCAGGAGGTGGCACAGGAAGTTGTCTGAGCAGGTGAGTCCCTGGTTGGCTGCTACATTGGACCCTCCCGTCTCACCCCACTACAGAGCCCTGTCTTGTTTCCTGTTCTGTTCCTGGTTCCTGCTTCTTTGCCCCATCCGGGCTACTGGCTTTGGCTCAAAACCATGGCTTGATTCCTGATTCTGACACTGACCCATGGCTTGACTCTGACTGTCTCTATTGCTGACCTCCAGTTCTTGGCTCCTGACTCCTGCTCTGACCACTAAACCTGACCACTACTGTTCTGACTACTAGGTCTGACCTGGGTCCTGGGTCTGACATTTGCTTGGACCATTAACCCCCAAGTGGAGTCCAGCCATGTATAGACCCAGGGGAGCTCCCCTTACCCCCAGGAACACTAACACTCCATGAGCAGGCAACCAAGCCATGCAGGCACAGATCACACAGCTGGTCACCAAGAATCCCGCACTGCAGGGACAAGTCCACCAACTCTGCTCTGGGCCCAACCGCCCACATCACCCCCTGAGCCAACACCTGTCATCCTCCCTCTTGGAGTGCTTCAGCAGGGATTGTTCCAAATTTCAAGGCTTAATGAACCAGTGCCACCTCTTGTTCTTGTTTTGCCCTCAAACATACTCATCCAAGGTAGGCCTGCTAGTCGGCCTGCTGTTGGACTGGGCCTGCTCCCTGCTGGAGGCCAGCAGCCCGGTGCTGTCTATCTGGGACACCTTCCAGCAGGCAATATCAACCGTCTTTGGTGATGCCAACCATGCTTGTTCTGCTGATGCCACTTTGTGAAAACTCCAAGAACGGTCAGGCACAGCTGCCTCCTATGCAGCACATTTCCACCACATCACATTGGACACAGAGGAATGAGGCAGTCCAGCCTGTTACAGGTCCGGTGGGGCCCGTGGGGTGAAATCAAGGATGAAATGGTTAGAGCTGAGTCCCCAGTGGATCTGGGGACACTCAGCAGGATCAAGAATTGGCTGCATGAACGGCAGGAAAAAAGAAGTAGTCCACCTGGAGTTTGCTTACATGGAACATTCCATTGTAAGACAAAGTCTCTTTTTAAACCAAAATATGGGTTCCACCCTTGATTTTTTTAACCCAGACCTACCCACAACCTCCCCCACTCCTGCAGCCTTAGACCCAGTGCAACAAATCCATCAGACCCAAGAGGACCTGAAAACCCACCTAGAGGAAGCCAAGGGAAGTTACAACCAGTATGTGGAGCACCAATGACAAGAGCCCATTTTTTCCTTAGGTCAGACGGTATGGCTCTCACTGAAACATCTGCACACACAAGCCATCTTGTAAACTGGATTACCAGTTCCTGGGTCCATACCAAATTCACCACCAAATCAATTCAGTTACCTTTGAACTCCTCCTGTCCCAATCCTCCTGCCCCGATCCATCCAGTGTTTCGTATATCACTTCTAAAGCCCCATACATAGGATGCATTTCCTCCCCACTCCGTGTTTAAGGTCACAACATATATGTCATCCAGGGGATACTTGATGCCAGAATGAGATTGAGCAAACTATGATATTTGACTGGGAAGGTTACATTCCCAAAGGATGCTCCTGGAAGCCTGCAGAAAATGCCCATGGTGGTAAAGGCCTTCCACAAGAACCATCCTGGAAAACCCAGCCCACTGATACCTGGAGGGCACCAACAAAAGGGATCATGGGTCTCAACCCTGGTCTATGGGTCCCCAGGCAGTTCCCAAACAGCAGCCACCACTCAGCAGGTACCATCAGGAATTGTGGGTTGGTGGACCCTCGCTCACCATAGGCCCTGCCCACAACACTTGGATTGTCTCAGACTCACTATTTAAGTCAGCAGGCAGCACAGGAAGTTGTCTGAGAAACTAGGTGAATCCCTGGTTGGCTGCTACATAGGATCCTGCTTTCTTGCCTGACTCCTGAGCCCTGCCTTATTCCTGCCTCATTCCAGTTTTCATGCCTCATCCCTGGCTACTGACTTAGTTCTGACCGTTGGCTTGACTCCTGGCTCTGACCACTAGGCCTGACCAGCACTGTTCTGACCACTAGGCCTGACTGCCTACATCCCAGTCAACAACAGTAAGTAACTTATATGGCTGCCATTGTCCACCTAGAACCTGAGTGTATTTCAGGAGGATCTCTCCTCCTCACAGCCCTCCTGTGAGGCAAGCAAACAACTTTTTACAGATGGGGAGTTGAGGCAGAGAGATTTAAGCAACTCTCTGAAGTTCACATAGGAAGTATGTGGCAGAACTTGAATTTGAACCTAGGTTTCCTAAAACCTAATTCACTGCTTAACCACAAGGCATAATTTCTCCTGGATATTATGGCCTACTCAGTAAGCACCATATTCAGCTTCTGTTGTTTATGTGGCCCAGAAGCTTAAGCATCTTTTCATGTAGCAGCAGCCCAAATGTATCAAAGTCAACAACAAGTGGGCATCAAAAGCAATCATGCTTCTGTGCATTTGAGAGATTTAATGCCCATCAATTTCATGTGTCAGCTGCTCTTCGTTTATTTTGACTTCTTGCCATCATGCTGTTGTCTTTTACAATTTAACTGTAAAAGCCTTGGCTGTGGAAAGCATTTAGAGTGCTTGGCAAAATCCCATTAAAGGGAAACTGGTAGGGGGGTTAACGATGAAGTACAATTCAACAGTATTTCTTACAATGTGATTCATTAATAAAACTCAAAAGAAATCATCCATAAAGAATATAATCTTACCTGTAGGCTCTAGGCACATTTAATAAACTTTTTGAATTTAGTCACATTCACGTCTTCCTGACTAAATATTATTAGAGACTAAAATATTCAATAGAGCTGCTGCAGAATGGATGTAAATATCTAAGTAGATGTAAATGAATTAGATTTTTTTTACAATCAGCTTCGTTAATTAAAAGCTATATTGTTCAGGAATTATTTTTACTATATAGAAACCAAAACTAACCACTAGGCCATGAGCAGTCTCTGTAAGAAGGGGAGATTGCAACCACTTTCTGCCGTGCACAGTGGACTTTCCACTGCTGCAGGCCTCTGTCAAAAGGAGTCACTGTGGCCAGGTGCCTGGGGTGGGCCACACTGAGAATGCCCCACTCGGGGCAGACTGCAAGAAATAGGGCAGACAATCCCCAGAGCTTCTGATTTATTCTATAATTAGATTCACCAAACCAGTGATGAAAGAGCCTCTGCAATACCACACTGGTTAACCAGAAGCCAAACACAGTTCCCTTTAGGCATTCCAGCCCTTGGTTCCCATCCAGGCAACCCAATCGAATATAGTGAGAGGTTATTGAAACCCTATTTCACCATATATGAGGTTCTTTCTAATCTCAAAGGACGAGACACACGTCCCTAGGTGAATATGAATCTCAGCTCTTACCCCAAACATCGCGCTGTCAGCCGACCCTTAGTAAACTAACTAAAGATTTAATAATAGAAGAAAAGAGAGTTATAAATGGTTAATAGATCTTATACATGCAAATGATTGCAAAGTCCTATATCAAGTTTGCAGCAGTGATGGGTTAGACTGCTGGCTTGTAAAGTCTCTCTGGTAACTGGAAGGTTCTCAGTCCATAGTTCAAGATGCTCCTTTTAGTTGTAAATCCACAGTCCAGAGAATTAGAGCAGGAAAAGAGGCAACAAGGAGATGTCTCAGGTGTCTCTATGTCCTCTGCCATGTGCATAGGGTTGCCAACCCTCCAGGATTGTCCTGGAGTCTCCAGGAATTAAAGACGAATATTCAATTAAATATTATGTCATGTGATGAAACCTCCAGAATACGTCCAATCAGAATTGGCAACCCTACGCATGCATGGAAATTTACTGTCCCAAATAAAGCCCACAGCCCCTGTCTGTGGAAAGTTAACTGGCCAAGATGGAGTCCAGGGTCACATGAGCATATTACATGTCCCTACATGCTTTGCTGAATCACAAGGGATGGCCATTGGCTCCTTGCTGTCTGAGGCATCCTCAGGAAGAGTTATCTGGGCAGGCTGAGTTTCTTCAATGGCCCCTAGTGAGAGTGGATTGTCCTTGATAGGCCATCAGAATTTACATTAGTGCTAGACAACTATCTGGGGAGTGTCACCAGGGAATACGACAAAGGTTTAAGATACAAGTACATAGCGAGTATTCATAAGTTCACATACAAAGATGATACATTCATATAAACAGGATAATTATACGTAGCAAATCATAACTTTCCCATTGATGCTTTACTTACATGACATACTTTGTATTGCAATTGTATAACAGTGGTAACAGCAATGATACAAATGGTTGTCTTATACACAGCATCACAGGCAGCATACATTCTGCAAACTGAATGTGGCCCCAAATACATATCGGCAACTGATATGTCACAATAGGGTTGTGGTTCACCTAAATGATTAAGCAATCTCCTTTATCCCAGATTCCTAGAGCACTGCAAATGGTACATAGGTTTTGAACTTTCATTGTCTGTCAAATAGCATTTCATTAAATTTTTCACATTGTTGGCACATTTGCTATAAAACTTTATACTAGATATGTACAGATAAATACCTTTCACTGAGTAAGTTAGGCAGCAACTCTGCTTGCTTAATACAGCCCTTAATTTTTAGTAACAAAATGGAAATACTAAAATAAATAATTGCCTGGGCATGGCTGCAAGCCAGACACTGCACTATTTCAAGTGGCTTACCTGTTACAATCATTCTTATTTCAAGAGACTAAAAAATTAGGTAATAGTTTCTTGTTCTTCTAATTAGACCCAGGGGGGGAAATGAACCAGCAGGAGTCCCTCATTTCTTTTTAATATGAGAATATAATGTCTGAAGCTCATTAAAGATGACCTGGTTAGGAATTACAATGTCTTACACACATACCTAAAAAACAAGATTTTATTTCTCTGGAACCTATTTAATTTCATGTTCATTAACAAGCCTTTTCTTGCTTTCTGGTTATTTGGACCCATTATTTTACAATATATTTCCCCATTTCCTTCATTTCTTTTGCTTCTCCCTCCTCCATTAGGTGTTTAAGTGCAAAAAAATACACATTCATTAAGTGCAAAAATACACATTGTGACACCTATGTAATTCCCCTTCTACTACTTATATGTATTTGTGGCCTGGGTCCTTCAGTCAGGATGGTACTGGCCTTGATTGTGTTAACATCTGTTGATAGGCAACAGGATCTGAAGTCATCAGTTCATGGTGGTTTTGCATGAGGCCTCTCACTTTAATAAAGACGAGCATGCAATGGATGTAACCCAGCCTATAAGAATAGTCTTACTGTACACAGTATGGCTTAAACAATATTCTAGGGATTCAGACTTAAGATCATCAAGACAGTGGGGAACCCTCTGCACCTCCTGAAATAAGATCAGACAACATGAATCTCTTGGTATTTAATGTATCCACAAGATAGAAGTGAAGGTATCTTCAATATAAATATATGTAACATGCTTCGTATGCTGTATTCTGTTAAATACATTGATTTAAAGAAAAGTATTTAAGGCTAAGGAATAATATAAATGCAACATGGAAGAGGAGCAAAGGAAACCTATAAAGATGGACCATGGAAGCTGGAGTTTTGTAAAAACAAACCCAGGATGAATTCAGGTTGGGTTCCATTTCATCTAAGTCACCATTGGGATGGGGTAGTAATAGCTGGATAATGGGTTTTGGTCCATTAGCTAAAATTCTTTCTGAATAGTTATCTGGACTTCAGCTGTGCTATGACTAGTGCCTCTCTTGACCACACAATCTCTTGTGCTGATATGATTTGAATCACACCTTCCTGCTCTTTGGAAGGAGTGAGTGGATGATAGCCAATAGCTTGTACCTGACAGGGATGGTCAAAAGATTTTTTTTGTTTATCTTTCCAGATTGTGGAATAAGAAACAATGATTCTGTTCAGAAGAAGCAATACCATCCAGTGTGACAAAATAATCATATCGTGAGGCTGTGACACTGCATTACAACACTGCCATTATCACAGGCTGATGCTGTGTTGACGGTATTGCAACCTCAAAAATAAATCTGGGACTTCTGTGGGACACAGGGCAGGCATACAAAAGTTGAGTCTGCCTCAGGATATTGGAGATGGAGGGCAAGCCTCAGCTAACCATTTCAGAATAACATTTTGATATTTATATACGCATTAGCCAGCAAGTTTTCTCCTTTTCCTTCTTCCCTGTCCCTCTATTCCTCCCTCGGGCCCCAACCACATTCACCCACACAAGCAATATTCCCAGAAACTCCCAGGCTAGATATGTCATTACAGCAATATGCTCCTTAATAGAATGAGTGCAGTTAGATATTGAGTTCTAGCAGTGTATTAATAAAAGTTTCAAAACAGAGCAAACAATATTTAGCCTGCCAGATCAACATGAAATATTGCTTGCAGGAAATTAAAATGTCTGTGCCCTTATATGTGTTCAGATACCCTTTTCCTCACCAGATGATAATGAAAACAAAAAAAAATCAATGTCTTGAAATTCATTATTTTAAGTAATGCTGACAGAGGGTGAAGAAAATACAATGCAATCTGTCTGAAATGACAATTCAAGAGACCAGCAAAAACTGGTTTTTGAAGCAGGAAGCTGAGTTACATTTCTCAGTGACAGAAGTAGTCTGGGAAGAAATATGGTAGGAGTGTCAGAAATGTATCCATTTATTACAGCTATAATTTTCCGGAACAAAATTTTATACAGCTTCTGACACCAAAGCATCTTCATAAAGCAAGTTTAGCTAACTATGATAAATGCTGGAGATGCACTAACCTAACCCACAATCTTCTCTTGTCACAAAGATGGGGGCCATATTTGGTACAGTGTAAACTCCCAGGGCATGGATGACCTACCTAGTGGGTGGAGCAGGACTTAGCATGGTGGTTGTGGTGGCATTTCAGAGTAATGGTGAGCACAGACCCAGGAGTCAAGTACCAAGCCAAGGGTCAAGTAGGAGTCAGGGTTGAGGAGCCAAACCAAAGGTCAGAACCAAAGTCAGAATTAGGAGTAAGGCAGGTAGGCAAGACTAGACTGGAACTCACAGGAGTCAAGGCTGGAATAAGACTGGAGGCTGGAGCAGGGGGCTGGAGGTAGGACCATGGCAACTGCAAGTATAGGCATGGTACATATTGAACAGCCTCTATGCTACTGCCAAAGCAAGGCTGAAGTAGCAGGCCACCTGCTCCCTTGCCCGATCAGGAGGCATCATCCTTTGCAGAGGGTTCATTGGGCCCAAGCTGAGCTTGCTGGGTTGCCTAACAACCAGGCTGGGAGCCAGCTGTGCTCCTGCCATACATATGCAATATTTGATCAACCTTTTCTTATACATGTTTAGAAAGTTTGTGTAACTTTTGATGTACGTAAAGACAATGATGCTGCCCTAAGTTTGAGAAAATGATCTCTGGAAATTCTTTGGGGCTGAGAGGTAAAAAACTGTTGCCTCCCATCTTTCATGAAAGCTTACTAGGGAAATTGAGAGTGCTTAACACAGGCAAAACAATATATTATTCCCTAACTTTATTCTTGTAAATGGTTGAACCATTTGGCTGAATCTTTCCAAAAATTCAGGCTGAGGCAGATATGTGGCATGGGAAATATATCCTGAACTGTCAAAATGTAACAAAGTTATAAGCAACTGAAACAGAGTTTTATAATGAGAGTGTCATGCAACCTTCATAATAGACAGTGCTACCAGCCCTGCCTCTAATATATAAAAATTGTACCGTGTTCTATCATTTAAAAAGCATAAATTTGGAGCAATCTGATTCATAATTAGGTGGTAATGCAGGAAGATGTTCTAACAGGAGGGAGGTATGGGACTCATGCTTTAATTGCATGGTGCAACTGTTAATTGAGAGCTATTCATAAATTTGTTGATAATTATTAGTCACGATTATTTTTTTGTATGGAGGTGGAGATGAATTTTAGGTACATTTGTTCCTTGCTGGAAATGTACAGGTCATTTGGCTTAAACCCTGAACTTTTCAAATAAAAGTTGTCACACATCTTCAAAATCTATAGGACCGTATCAATTTTTCATAGGTCTTTCTCACATCCCACCAGCTAAGATAAGTGTGTAGGGCAATTAAAGAATCCTGAATTTATTTGGGGCATGCCTGTTCTATGATGCTGCATCAATCTGTGATTATTTTGGATCATGGATGACATGGCTCGAACAGTCTCATTACACGTGGAAGCAACTTGTAATGTAAACAAATGTACATTGCAGTATTAGTGCACTGAAACAATTATTTTTTTTCCCTTCAGAACAAATGAAAATAGCTGGAAATGCTGATTTTCTTTCATGAAAATATACATTTTACCAAAGATAATGTGAGATGACAGAGAAATTTTGTAAGAACAAGTGAGTCTGGAGGTCAGGCTTAAGACATGTAGAAATAAGACAAAGAAAAACGTGTGAGAGGATGAAAAGAATAAGTTGTTAGTCCAGCCTGATCTTAATGACTATGTTGTGCACAATGAATCCAAAATATTAGTCTTCTCAGTGAGTGTGCTGGATCCATATGCCAGCAACAATGAGAGAGTCCAAAGGAGAAAGCTAACTAAGGGGTTATGATAAGAAAACTCACACAACTTTTCACCACAGAATCATAGAACCATAGAATATCAGGGTTGGAAGGGACCTCAGGAGGTCATCTAGTCCAACCTCCTGCTCAAAGCAGGACCAATTCCCAACTAAATCTTCCCAGCCAGGGCTTTGTCAAGCCTGACCTTAAAAACCTCTAAGGAAGGAGATTCCACCACCTCCCTAGGTAACCCATTCCAGTGCTTCACCACTGTTTTTCCTAATATCCAACCTAAATATAATATATGGAGATATACCTATTGCATAGAATGGGAAGGGACCCTGAAAGGTCATTGAGTCCAGCCCACTGCCTTCACTAGCAGGACCAAGTACTGATTTTTGCCCCAGATCCCTAAGTGGCCCCCTCAAGGATTGAACTCACAACCCTTGGTTTAACAGGCCAATGCTCAAACCACTGAGTTATCCCTCCCCCCAGCCAGTGCTATAGAAACAATTACTGGACACAAGATCATTTTCCATTCAATGGGTTCTCTGCCACCCACCCCACCTCGCCCTCTACTGATTGTTCTCTACTACCTGGTGTCCAATTCCCAGAAGTTTGACAAAGAAACTACTGGAGTAAGAGTTTCAGGGCTCAGAAACAGCTGGTATATGCCCATATGCCATACTGGCACTTCTATGAAGCTATTACCTGTCTTTCCAGAATCTCAGCTTTCATCATTATCATCATCATAAAATAAGTCTCAAGGAATTTTCCATCAAAATGTGGTGGGAAGGGGGTTTATAGAAAATGAGTTTTCTGCAAAAACAAAATTCTCTACAGGTAAATGTCAATTTTGCTGAAAAGTTTAGATTTTTCATTTCAGTTTCAACATTAAGCTGCATTCATCTGACCTATTGTGGTGCCTCATGGGAGTTGTAGTTTAGGTGCTTCATATACGCGTTCTCCTCTATAGGCTGGGCTATATCGTCCAATATTGCATCATGATCTCCTCTCTAGCTGAGCCAGCATGATGCATTATGGGAGTCCCATGACCATGGTGCATCATCAGAGATGTAATATGGCTCAGCCCATAGGAAAGAATGGAGGCATCAAGCATCTGAACTACAACTCCCAGGAGATACCACAGTAGCCCAGAAAGATGCAATTTAAGTTTGGACCGGTCCAAAATGGAATGTTTCAATATTTCTGCACGGAAATTTTTCAGAACGTTTCATTCCATGAAAAGTTTTGATATTTCAACCTTTCATCTCAATTAAGGACAAAAATAAATGTTATAGTTGAGAAAAAAGCCCAACCATGTGAACAAAGTGTAACCAGTGCAGACATGAGTCTCCAGAGAGCATAGAACAAAAACTTTGGGAGGTTTGAACTCAGGTGCCCCAGTGATGATGATTTAAATGTCAACATAGTTAATTATTTCATTCTTCAAGTGAGAAAAGAGGGGAAGGCACAGATCTGCAGATTTTATTCTCAGTAACATCTCATTTTGGTGCAACACCTGGGTAGTGCATGGCAGATATTACCACTTTTTTTTTAAACCAATCTAGAAGCCAAGCCCAAGGATTCTAACAGAGTCTCTTGGCACATTCAAGCCCCTCCATGGGGGAGACCCAAGATCAAGAAGCCTAGTAGAGCCAGGCAATACACATGATCATATTTTGGTTATGGGCACAATCTACTGTGAGCTGTATCTCATTTTGGTGAAGCTTATTTTGTGGGCAGATCCTGAAAACGTGCCACCACTTTTTCCCCCATTCCCCTCCCCCCCCCCCAAGTAATGCCCGTAAGTCTGCTTCTGGAAGAGTTCCATGGTTGTCAGCTTCCTAACTTCCGCCACAGCCTCAGTACAACACTGCTATAAAAATGAAATGGTACTTTTTCTCCAACCCGTACAGGAAACCTCTCAAGAGAGGCAATGAAACAGGTAAAACTCAAGTGCTACATCTAACACCCTCCCTTCCACCTCTATTCCCCAGAGATAAGCCAGAGAGGGGGGAAAAACTATTTAAGAAAACCTTGGCCCGGTTCCCCTGAACCTGAAGTTTCACTAACAGAACCTGATATACACAAAGTTCATTGATGCATTGATTAAAGACTAGAAGGGTATCAGCCAACTGCAGCTATTCAAAACAGACTTCTGTTTTGACCTCTGCAAAGGTCCTCTCTGGAGAGTAATTAAAATTTATTGTATGTTGTCAACAACCCCTGTCTTTGTAAAAGTTATTGAACTGAACTCCACCATTTATGTAAGTTTGTAAAATGGCTTTGGACCATGCATTCTTGATTTCTGTCTGAAAAGTTACTAGTCAAAACTTCCCAGCATACAACTAGAACTCCAAACACAATTATGAAAGAGAAATAATTGTCAATCAAGAATATGTTACAGTTAGACCAAACAAAAAGAGAATGACTTAGGACAGAAGCTAGCACTAGATGGCAATATACCTTTGTAAAAGAATTCTTCTAGGACACAGATATTTACACATTTAATTTTGCTAAATATTATACTACCTACTTATTGCTGTAGATACAGATATATGTTGACCTGGGTCTTTTGAAAATAAACTTAGTTTTTTCATTTCTTTCTTTTTAATTTAGAATTACACCTTCCCATGCTCTAGTCTAAAGATGGTCAAAATAGAAAAAGTGATTTATAATTTTAATCCAAAGTATGTTAGCCACTATTCATTATTTATCAGTTTCCTGTTTTAAAAGTTTCAGTCATTCAGTCAGGAACAGCACAATGTGACTTAGGTGACCAACCATACAAACAATGAATAGCAGCTAATCAAAGTGAACTGTACACTGAGATCCAATAGAGTGGGCTGAAATTTGTACACATGCTACTTTATTTGACAAATACTTTTGTATATATCAGGGTTGGCTTGTAAAGGGTTTGTGAAGAAAACAGGAGCGCTACATTTGTTAGATAATCCATACAGAATGAGCAATTCAACTTGCTCCACTCTAGGCACAGTACATTCACCCTCCTTTCCATCCCCATCGTGGTTCCTTCTCAGCTGTCCCCTCCCCCTTGCCAAATAAGGCCTGGAAAACCAGGTCTTTCTTCCCAGGTGTCATCAAATCTAGGATGTGATGAACCAGGGCAGGAAGTGCATTCCAGAACCAAGGACCCACCCATTATCAAAAATATCCTGCCACCATCCCATTCTTTTTATACTAGGAGTGGGCTTTGAGTTGATGAGCATAGGAGGGCTGCAATTGCTCCAGTATCAGGTGTAGTCAGGACCAAATTATTAAAGCTTTAGATTTTAAACAGGGAGTCCTGTGGCACCTTTAAGACTAACAGATGTATTGGAGCATAAGCTTTCGTGGGTGAATGTCCACTTCGTCGGATGCACCCACGAAAGCTTATGCTCCAATACATCTGTTAGTCTTAAAGGTGCCACAGGACTCTGTTGCTTTTTACAGATCCAGACTAACACGGCTACCCCTCTGATACTTAGATTTTAAAGATGTTTACACTATTTTTGCCTGGGTACAGGCAAATAATGCCTCTTGTAGATTTGTATCTTACCTTTTAAGGTCATTCTAGGAAGAACAGACTGGTGGTAGTGCATGGAAAACCTTAAAGGCCAAATTCTACTATGTCACCCCATAAACAACTCATTTGAAATCAGTGGAATGTACATCAAGACAGAGCTGGTTTGAGGGGCCCAACCTTGCACTTATTGATGTCATTTGGAGTTTAGCCATTGACTTCAATTAGAGTACCACTGGGGTCTTGAGGGTAAAATTCCCATCTCTGATCTGCACTGGATACCTCTTAGCTGCAATACTGATCTTAGTTCTCTATTTTGCTCTCATGCCCTGCACAGGGCACCAACTGAAGTCTGCGTGTAAAGTACAGAATAGACAACAAAGATCACAGCAGAGTCTGGAGAAAGAAATTTTGCCCTGTTTTGTTTTTATTTGTTTTTAGGTAGTGTTTTAAAAAGCCTTGGGAATAAGTACATCATCACCCAAAACCACAATGTAGCATGTGAGAACCACTACACACTAAAACAGTATAAGGTCTTGTCCACATTATAACTTTAAACTGAGTTTGTAACTAGTTAGTGGCATGATGCATACTAAGTAACTGTGGCAGCTCACAGCAGTTTGCCCTTGCCAGTGCCCTGTGCTGCTTCATGGCTACTTGTTGCTGGCACACTTTTTTTGCAGCAAAAAAAGGACTTCTTGGTCATGACTGAGGACCCTGCCAATCATCTTTGCTCCCAACTCCATGTGGTAAGATATCCCTGAGTGAAACAGCAGACGAGCCGCTGGTGCCACTCCGCTCATCGCTTTAGCCATTGATGAAGCACTATGGGATGCCTGCCCAGGTTTTCAGAGAAGGCACAGACACAAACATGGTTAGGGAGCAAAGGAGGTGTGGACAAAGACTTAAAATAAATCAGATAGAAAGAGACGTAGATAGGGGAAGCATGAGTGACTAGGCTATGGAATGGAATTAGCTAATGAGGCTGGGTGAGCTAAAGGACTAATTAGCTCATCAGCTGAGGCATAGGAAGGCAATACTGAGATAGAAAAACAGGGCTAACTGAGCTCAGTCTCACAGAGAGGGGAAGAGGTTTCAGCCCTAGGGAAGGGCTGAAACCACAGGGGACCCTGTGAACAGCATTGCTGCACAGGACTGTAAAGATGTTTGTGCAGGGAACATAAGTAAGCATTATGGTGTGGATACACAACCAGTGGAGCTGGAGTGGTTTCTGTGATACTAAAAGGCAGGAACAGCATGTGGCCTGTAACAGACATAAATGAAAATGGTGCCAAAGGGGAATATTCAAAATATAGAAAAAAATATGGAAACTGCCTACGCAAGCATTGAAATCATCCCACTCCAAAATGAATCAAAAATACATTACTAAATACAACTGTGTAACTATAGTAGAAGTGTGCCCCAGAATGAAATGATATGATTTAAAAAAAAAAAACATTAAGAGAAAAGTCAGAAGAGAGCAAGAAAATATAAGAAAAATGGAATAAAATGGTAATAGAAGACAAATAGCGTTTCTGAAACATATTATGCATCTGCTAATCCTTCACATCCGGTTCAGAATATAAACATTGGAGATGGAGAGCTATCTATCCATATAGGTGTTCTTACTGGACTCATCATCATCATCCATGTCCATTATTAAAGAAAAGTTGCTGGCTCAAATTTTATCCAGATTTTATGTTTGTAAAAATTGTTGGTTTTTTTAATCCCAATGGAAACAATTTTATTTAAAGCAAATATTCGTCCCCCTATAGCGTTTGCATTTTAAATATTGCTGCATTGTGCTAGCACAGTACCAGAAAGCATTCCAGCTGAATAGAACAATTGCTTTAATCACAGTTATTGTAGTTCACATCAAAGTTAAATACAATTATTAAAATGCAAAAGAAATTATTCTAAGGTGCACAAGAACAATAGTTGGATGCCTGATTACACACACAAATTGTTTTGTGGCTCCTGTATGCCAGCACCTGGAGGAAAAACTGCTGGCTTAAAGCTAAGGCAGACTGCTGTGATGATGGTTGGATGAAAGAAATGTTGTCCATGTCCTCTTCTTACATCAAAGATATCTGACCCTCTTTGTCAAAATCATGTGAAGTCTCAGAGACCTGCACAACTCATAAATAAGTCTAAATGATCAGGTAGAGTAAGGAGTGAAAATACTCTTCTTCCACATCAGGTTTGCTAGGGAAATAGCACCTATATAAAGCATATAATCATTTTGGTTGGCGTGGAGGACAATGTGTCACTGTGACATGGGCATTTTGACATACTATGCCATTGTTTTGCCTTTAAAGGAGGTGGGACATGGGACGGGGTGGGCCAGGGCTCTGAGGTGATACTAAGCATTCACTCCCTCATGTGTGTAGCTGGCTGATTCTTGCTCACATGTCAGGATCTAACTGATCACCATAGGTGGGGTGGGGAAGGAATTTTCCCTCAGGCCAGATTGGCAGTGACCTTGGAGAGGTGTCTCCTTCCTCTGCATCCTGCGGTGATGGTCATTTGCCAGGATCATCTGGTTATTTCTCACTTAATTATTTCCCTATCATTGCGGGGGCCTCAGGCATTGGTGCACCTTGGTCCCTCCTATTCGCTGCCTGTGTCACGTAATAGGTTAGTCCCCTGTGGGCTGTAATACTTCTAATTTTAGTTGTTGGGTTTACGGTGGGGTGCTATATGGTGCTGGTGGCTGATGAAACACAGGAGTTCAGACTAGATGATCTGGGGGTCCTCTCTGACCTTAAACTCTGCGACTCTAATTCAGGGGTCGGCAACCTTTCAGAAGTGGTGTGCCGAGTCTTCATTTATTAACTCTAATTTAAGGTTTCGCGTGCCAGTAATACATTTTAACATTTTTAGAAGGTCTCTTTCTATAAGTCTATAACATATAACGAAACTATTGTTGTATGTAAAGTAAATAAGGTTTTTAAAATGTTTAAGAAGCTTCATTTAAAATTAAATTACATTCAGAGCCCCCTGGACCGGTGGCCAGGACCCAGGCAGTGTGAGTGCCACTGAAAATCAGCTCGCGTGCCACCTTCGGCGCCCGTGCCATAGGTTGCTTATCCCTGCTCTAATTCCTTCCTCCCAGATGGTAATCTGGCTCAGTAATCCAAACTCCAGATAAGGTTACTGGAACTTGCTGTATTTGAGGCTGAAGGTGCAAGCCGAGGAGGGGCTCCATATCGTGCAGAATTCATCAGTCTGCCTCCTCTATGAACCAAAGCCACAGCGACTCCCCCCCCCCCCCCCCCCCCCCCCCCCCCCCCCCCGCACCCCCCGTTGTGTGTATACCTCTATTGGCTACTATTCTGCTTCCATTACCAATTCAAGACCTTGGTCCTAATTTTACAGTCATAAATCAGTAACAGACTAGCTACATCAGCAACTACATCTCAGTCCATGCCCCCTGCCCCTCACCCAAGTCAGCTGTGCTCATGAGTAAGAGGTGATCCTCATCTGCTGTAAATGGACGTAGCTCCATCAAAGTTAATGGAGCTCTGCCATCCTACATCAAAATGAGAACCTGGCACTATATTTACACATATCCCCCACACAGCTCCCTATATCCAGGAAAGGGACATGAGCAGAAAGTTCTAGGAATTGCACAATGGCCTTCAGATCATGGATCTAATTCACCTGTGTAACAATTAGATGCAGTGATGGATTCTATGCAAACCTTATGATAGATAAATCTGAAGTAAGTACATTCACTTCTGTGTCTAACTTTAAACCAGTTTAACAGAGTACAAGTCTAACCCACTGAATACAAAAGCACTTTTAATAGTTTCAGATTTATGTTACAAGGAAAAGTTTAAATCTATTTAAACATACTTTAACTCTGTGCTGAAAAGGGTTGAAAAATATATGTCAGTGTAAAAATCTTTAATAAAAACAGTACATTGGCTTGGGCAGAATCCATTTTTGTGGAGGTGGGGGACAATGTGTCACTGTGACATGGGCATTATGACAAGCTATGCTATTGTTTTTCTCCTGACAAAAACAGATGAAGAAACCTAGTGTAAGCACCAGCCTTTATCAGATTCAGCGACGCCCAACTATTTAAATATTGCAGAAGTGTTTTTACTGCAATTAGTTGATTACTTCAGCTGGAAATGTTAGTTGAGCTGACAATCTCTTTTTTCTTCTCTCCACTCCCCATGATACATAAGCAAAAGGGAGGCAGGCACACAGCTTGGATGAGAAGGATATAGTCTCATGAAGAAGTCTATTCTTTCATAGGTGTGTGTGAGAATTATCAGTGTAACTTTGACTAGATCAAATTCATCCGTTGCATAACTTCACAAAGGGAAAGAAGTTACACCTCCAGGCGTGAAGCTGATCTTTTAGTGTGTATTAGAAAGCGTTAGCTAAGACTGTGTGAAGGCTGGCTGCCCTTGAATACTGTAACGGGTTTCATTCACAGCACAATTTGATCCAATTTGGCCTGGTGAATTTTAAAAATGTGCAGTGACACAATAGTGTCACTTTTAGGCATGTGCACTCTAAATACTAAAGAAACCCTAAATTTCCTAGATGCTACTACAAAGATCCAGCTGACCAATATTCTCATATGGTTTCCTTCTCCTCCCCGGTCAGGCTGTCTGTACCCATCTGTTGTCTGATACTTATACTGCAAGCTCTTTGGGGCAGGTGTAATGATGCTGGTTCTGGCAGGACCCAACTGAGAGTGCCAATTTAGGACAAATTGCTTAAACAGGGCAGTTACAGCCCAAGGCTAGGGTTTTTCCAACTCTAAGGCAAACCAAACCAGCCATACAAAGAGGACTTTGGTCTCACCCCACTGGCTAACCACAAGTCAGACAAGCAATTCCCTTAGACACTCCAGTTTCCCAGTATCACCACCAGTGCCACTCGTTATGGGGACAAATGGTTATGAAAACCAATACCCCAGTAAAAGAAAAAAGGTTCTCCTGATCCCAAAGGATCAAGCCCCAGACCTAGGTCAATATACAAATTAGATCTTACTCACAAATCACGCTGTTGCCAATTCCTTAGAATCGAAAATCTAAAGGTTTATTCATAAAAGAAAAAGATATAGATGAGAGTTAGAATTGGTTAAATGGAATCAATTACATACAGTAATGGCAAAGTTCTTGGTTCAGGCTTGTAGCAGTGATAGAATAAACTGCAGGTTTAAAATCAAGTCTCTGGAGTACATCCACAGCTGGGATGGGTCATCAGTCCTTTGTGTAGAGCTTCCATTTGTAGCAAAGTCCCTTCAGAGGTATGAAGCAGGACTGAAGACAAGATGGAGGAGAGGCATCAGCCTTTTATAGTCTTTTCCAGGTGTAAGAACACCTTTGTCCTTACTGTGGAAAATTACAGCAAAATGGAGTCTGGAGTCACATGGGCAGTCCCTGCATACTTTGCTGAGTTGCAAGGCGTATTTGCCTTCTCTCAATGGGTCAATTGTATAGCTGATGGTCCTTAATGAGCCATCAAGCAGGCTAGGCAGAGCTAACACCAACTTGTCTGGGAAGTTTCTCAGAAGTATAGCATAAGTTTGAAATACAGACAGTATAGAGCCAATATTCATAACTTCAACTACAAAATTGATACACACATACAGACAGCATAATTATAACCAGCAAACCATAACCTTGGCTTAAACACCTCATTTGACCCCCTTTATACAAGATTTGGTGCCACTACAGGACTTTGGTTGCAACAATGATTTATATGGTCCCAGATTATATCAATAACGTCACAGGAGGGACTGTCTTTTTATTCAGTGTCTGTACAGTGCCTAGGAGCATGGGATCCTGGTCCACAACAAGGGCTCCTAGGCACTATAGTAATACAAATGATAAATACTGTATGTCCTGTGAGGTTTTTTTTAAGATACCACCATATGGCATATGCTGTAGAGAGATACCTATATCTAAGTATTTATACCATGCTCATAAGAATCCTACCATGTTTATCACAATCTGATATCACATGATCTATTTTTCTTCCTACTTTCCCAAGGGAGTCATGTCATTTATTTGTTTGGGGGTTTTTTGGTTGTCTTCTCCTCTTGTCAGTGGCTTTGGCTGAGGCTGTGTGCAAACTGAATTGAAGCAGCAAAGTTGACATTTTTCTCTGAATGGGTTACATTTTGATGATCCTCATTAAAGTCAAAAAGGAGTTTCCAAGATTTGGACTGGCTGCCAAGAAAGCACTGCTCTCAGGAGAGTCACCCTCCGTGTTGATGGTTTCTGTGGAACGTAACTGATGAGGGAGAATGCCCCACAAGGGAAGGAAGGCACTTACATGGGTAGGGTGGGATTTTCAAAAGCATTTCATGTTCTCCTAACTCAGCTACCTTCAACCAGAGCAGCATTAGGTGAACACATTTTGAAAATTCCTCCCTTAGAGCCTCTCTCTTGTTAGAGCTAGCAACATAAATACATAAGACAAAACAGAAAATAATGTTAGTTTTTACAATGCCATTTGGTGGCCTACAAAGCCAGAATATTTTCAGCCCTATTGCTAGATTCCTAGAATAAAGCGGGAGACAGAGAGTGCTTGGAATAAAATAACATTTGAGGGCTGTCACTCTTGGTATGGATATGTTTTTCCAGCTAGATCTACACAGGGTAGGTGTAGGTTTGCCAGAGGCTGGGAATGAGCAACTGGGAATGGATCACTTGATGATTGCCTGTTCTATTCATTCCCTCTGGGGCACCTGGCACTGGCCGCTGTCGGAGGACAGGATGCTGGGCTGGATGAACCTTTGGTCTGAACCAGTATGGCCGTTCTTATGTGTATATGATGTATTTATTGTGCCCCTTAGAAATGGAAGATAGCACATTTTCCTCAAAGCAATGTATAAGCATGCCTGCCACTGGAGAGGGCAAGTTACACAGAGCATCAATGCCTTGCATCACTTGTCCCTGCTGTGCCAGTGTCTACCATTTAAAAAAAGAAGTCTTCCTCCCAACAGATGAGGCAGCTCCCAATGTTGTTCCATTACTGGGCTCAAGTGCTCATAAAAGCAGAAACAGTAGGAAAACCATCTTACAACAGGATTTTTTCCCCTGCCATTTGAATGCTTCTGAGAGGCATCTCTTCAGTTCTGATGAATGTGCACAATGTGAATTTTTTTTATTCCAGGAATTAGAAGTGAGCAAAATCCAGAACTATCAATTATTAAGGCAGTTTTTATTAATTCTTGCTTTAAACTATATCCTGTGAATTTTATACACTTATTTTAGGCTGCAGCATGACATCTATGACATTTTGTCAGCTATTTCCCTTAACGCTACTATTTGCTGGCAATTTTCCATCACCAACGAATTGCTCCCAATTTTTACATTTTAAATGCGTCTTAACTTACTTATGAAGACAGGTATTATATAATGTAATGAGGACAAACTTTCAACTGATTAAATGTCAAGACTTATGTGTTAAAATTTAGTAAGATCAAAAGTCACTGACAAAGATGTGATTGCACCAGAGGAAGACCAATAAATTGATCAGATCTGTGGTGTCACAGCTGACCCTGGTTGTAAACCAGATACTTTTTCTTTAAATTTAACAAATAGCAGGATGATTAAAGAAACATCTTCTGACTTACATATGTTGCGGCACTAAGTACATCTGCTACAAGAAAAGTTAACAAGCAAAGAAAGATTTACCAAGATTGATGGCACTTTAGGGAAAAGTTCTTTAGAGGAAATTAGTAACCATTCCCATTGGAGATCTATCAATCCATTGCGTGAGGTGGGAAGTTGTTGGACACATTTTTATTCTTGCCAGTTAATTTAGAGCTAATAAATAAAAATACCTGCTATTTTATTTCTCCTAACGCCCACAGCCAAATCTAGAAATGCCCAAAGAGATCCAACAACAGAAGACTGGGTATTGCCAGCGCCGCTGCTGCATACATTTCAATACAAAGTACTGAGACAAAATGGGTTTGCTTCTCAGTTGTTGGGTGGTGGGAGTTATCTTGGGAGAGACTTTTGTATACAGCATATTAAAACTACACCAGTATACTTGCAATGTTTTCATTTATAAAGATGCAACACTCATAAATAGATCTATGATGGTGTTACTAGGCTTTAGTTTAAACAGTATAAGCACTCATGGTCAGCTTGTGTCCAGCTGCACTGTCAGGGTGCATGGGGCCAAAGGAGCCCCCCTATCACATGCATCCTGGATACCAGCAGAGTGCCCTGCTCCCATCGCAAGTCCCCTGGGGTGCAAGTAACCCAAAAGGGGAATAAGGTGAGCAGGAGGCAGGGCTATGGTCCATTTCTAGAATTCATAATGCATAAGACTTACTCCTCCCCCCTTATTCATCTAACTGTATGTCAAACCTGCAGTAGGGCTCTGTCCAGCCTAAGCACTTGGTGTACAAAACATTCTTAAGCTATTGCAAGGATGAGAGTGAGACGGCTGCTATGTGGAGTCTGGAGTTTATGCTTCTTGTTGAGTCTTTTCTTCATTTTGCTTCACCAAACCACTGCAAAAAGAAAACTGAAGTTTGTGTCTGTAGTAAGTAGATGGCAGTGTTAATTTCACTATGTAAATGGAAGTAATTTCTTACAGCACCTGTGGTTTATTGTTCTTCTTGAGTTAGAAAGCGTTCCCCAGGGGGGAAATGTTTTGTAGACATTTCAATATTTCCTGAATAGTCAAGCTGTATTATCGCTTCCCATAGAAAAATAAACCAAGTCCCAAACTTTAAAGAACATTTTGTAACTTTGCTTCCTTTTTGCAATCTCAGGTGATACTGAAGATTTACAGCGAGTGCCTTATTGGTGACATCCAAAGAGGCATTCTGCAATGATCACTTAAAGTTGTGAAATAGATGAGATGCCATAACTAATGTTCACTTAGTTGAGAATTCCTCTTTGCCTTGGAACTGATTTATTGGCTCAAGGGAAAGCAATGTCGCCCTTATGTGTAATCAAAAACAGATGTGTGCTGCATTGTTTATTTATTCCTTCAAACAGCCCAGATGCAGGCCTGTTGCAAGTTGACACAACTTGAGTTGATTTGCAAGTTGCCCTGGTTACAGGAGGTCTGAATATGGTCTATGCTGGACATAGCACATCCATTTAAATCACTAACTATTTTTTTAGATGTATTCTTAAATTGTATTTCTACTTCGATGATTCAGGGAAAGAATTAATGTGTAATATATAGTTTTAAAGTGATATGACTAATAGGTATGTGTAATCAAGTGAATTATACAGGATTATAACATGGAATGGAATTAAAAGGGACTTAAGGATAGATTCAGAGTTTTCACAACTATCTTCCCTGAGTTTAGATTTTAGATGATGATACTTGCAATATTTGATATCTGCCTGCCTACACACTACTGTCTTAGAGTAAGTTTTATCAAGAAAAATGTGACTGGTAGTTTTTTTTCCATACTATTGTCCTGCCCGCTTAATGTAGTGTGACCTATACCTCCTATTTTATCCTAACCTCTCCAAAATAGATCTGGCATATGATATATAAGGCTATTATACAAACGTATACAGATTTCAAACAAAACCCTGAGCTAGCTACTTTTCAAATGCAGAAGAATAGAGTCCCTAGGCCATGTAAAGTTTACAATCTAAAAAAATAAGTTACTGTAGGTCTAGGACTAGGGCTCTTAGGCACAATCGTAATACAAATAATTATTTATTAGTAGTAGATATTATAGACAATAAACACATGATAGATGTATTAGCAGGAGCGCCGCCAGCTTTTCTGCTGCCCTAGGTGGCGGAAGGTCCCGCCCCGAAATGCCGCCCCCCCACAGAGGCAGCGGAAGGTCCCGCCGCCGAAATACCGCCGCGGTCGCCGCCCCCCAAATTGTAGCACCCTAGGCGACCACCTAGGTCGCCTAATGGGTTGCGCCGGCCCTGTGTATTAGTACACAGCATATACAGCACTAACTGTTAATGAAGACACTGCTGGAATTGCAATAATTACTTCTAATAAAAAGAAACAATTATGTGAATGGAATTCAATCTATTTTGTCAGGTGTTTCGCCATGGTGACCATACCCCGTGTGAATCTTTTCCAAATGATAAACACAAGAAAAATGCATGGCCACAGGGATTTGGACAACTTACCAAGGTTTGTCGGCTTTACAGGGGCCCATATTGAAACAGAAATTGTCTTTCATGTGGTAAAGTTTTAAGGTGGTGGAACTGTATTTTGGCAAGCAATGACTCAGAAAAGGACTTAGAGGTCATGGTGAATAACCAACTGAACATGAGCTCCCAGTTTGATTCAGTGGTAAGAGAGCAAATGCAATACTTGAATATATGAGCAGGGGAATATTAAGTAGAAATAAAGACGTTGTATTAACAGGGTACACAGCGTTAGTGAGACCATTACTTGAATATTGTGTGCAGTTCTGGTATCCATATTTTAAAAGGCTGTTCATAAATTTGATAGGGTTCAGAAAGGAGCTACAAGAATGGCTCAACACCTGAAAAAACGGTCTTCCAGTGACAAACTAAAGCAGTTCAGGCTAGTTAGCTTAAAGAGGCGGTTAACAAGTGCCTTGATCAAAGGAGAACATTTCTGATGGCATGGGGCTTTTTAATCTAGGAGACAAAAAGCATAACAAGACCCAGTGGTTGGAAACTGATGCTAGACAACTTCAGACAAGAAATCAGGAGTGAGCTGTTTATACTGAGGGTAAACAAGCCATTGGGATATCTTACATACAGATGTGACAGATTCTTCCTCACCTAAAGTCTTAATCAGGAGTGCATGTCTTCTTAAAACAGATGCTTTAGCTCAGCCAGAAGATATGCACTTAATTCAGGAACCATGGGATGAAAGTCTATGGCCTGTGTTATACAGGTCAGACTGGATCATAATGGTGCCTTCTGCCCTTAAAATCTATGAAAGTTGCGGTCACATTTGCAGTACAGTCTTTTGTGCAGATGGTCTCTGATATCTACAGGTGCTAATATTTCATTTGAAACAGAGGAAGCGCTCTACCCAACTGGGTACTGAGCATCCTCAGCCTCCAGTCATTGAATAGGTGTTCAGGGGCTCAGCACCTTCCAGGATCAGGTCTTGAATTTCTATCTTTGTCTATTATGACAATGCAAACATCACAATACAAACGGATGCACTGCCGCCTTTTTAATCCAATTTACAGAAAACTGCATCTAACTCAGTGGTTCTCAAGCTTTTGTACTGGTGACCCCTTTCACAAAGCAAGCCTCTGAGTGTGACCCCCCTTATAAATTAGAAACCCTTCTTAATATATTTAACACCATTATAAATGCTGGAGGCAAAGCGGGTCTTGGGGTGGAAGCGGACAGCTCGTGACCCCCTATGTAATAATCTTGAGACCTCCTGAGGGGTCCCGACCCCCAGTTTGAGAACCCCTGATCTAACTAAATAACAAGAAATATGGGAACTCATCCCTACCCCATCCTGCTCAGTTCAATAAGATATAAATTTCAAAGGCTAACTACAATAATGTAAATTGTATTTGTATGCAATGTAGCTTAATCCCAAACAATCCCACCCCCTCATTTTTTAAATGGCAAAGAAATTAAATGTTGAAAGGACTATGTTCATGCAACACTAATGTTTCACAATTACAGTCAGAGTGAGGAAATGCAAAAGCTAAGGTTGTAACATCAATGTTAACTTTGCAGTATTTCCCCCTTCCTCCAGGCCCACCCCCCTTATACAAATATTTTAAGATATTTTCTTAATTAGGATGTGAATAGTGCTTACTCATGTGAGTTGCCTGGTTGCAGGACCCAAGGTAATAATAATAAATAAAATAATAATGGATTTATTTAGCTGCTTTCATCCACTAATTTCAATATTATTAGAATGTATAATACCATGCTGAGGTTAAAAACTGTTGCATTTCCTGATTTTCGTGCTTATGACTATGTATCTTCAAATTGTAGGACTATAGATGTACTGTATTTCGTTATATATTACCGTATATGGGGGAAACATTGCTTCTCTTGGATAGCTCGGAATCTATGCAGCATAAATGTTGAGATACCCAATGGACAAAGATTTAAAATAAATCAGATAGAAAGAGACATGGATAGGGGAAGCATGAGTGCCTAGCTAAAGTTCTTGTACATACAGCAATCAGAGATGTGATGTTTCGGGGTGGGTTTTCTTGGTTTTATTTTAAAAATATCCCAGGGCATCCTGTTTGGCCAGATCAAAAAGAAGGAAAATAACCTATAGGATTTATTTTATCTATTGCTCCCTCCTCTTTTTAAAAATCAGCTAAACCTGAATTACTCATCCACAGCTACCTTACAAATGACACTCATCAATATCGTTGCTTCCACAGCTTGGAATACAGAGGCAATATGAGCTTGGGCAATACATGCGGAAGAGATATAAACATTTCCTGAGTACCGTATATAACCAGTTTGAGGCAAGTATCAGAATTAGCATGAAGGACATTTTTTTCTACATACTAATGGGACTTCCTTAAGACATGAGGGGTCTGATCCTGCCCGGTGCCGAGCACCTTAACTTGCACTGAAGTCAACAGCAGTTCTCAGGGTTCTCAGACTCCCTGAGGTTGTGGCCCAAATTTTGTTCAAGTTTACTCATTATAGAAAGATAACTGAAGAGTTAGTGCAGAGAGATCTTCACTTCAGCGGTATATCAGGTTTGGCAAGAAATCAAATGACACAGAAAGTTGTGGTATTTGGGTGAGCCTGAAAACACCTGAAAAATATTGGTGTTGTATTTGGATTCCCATGAATACAGAGATCATTGCCTTAGGGCCTCACTAATAGTAGCCTCTCTTCAGTGATGCAATAAGCCCTCCTGTGTAGACCCCACATCCTCCTTACTGTGGACCTCAGCCACTAACAACGTGTGTCCACCTCTCTCGTGCTCATGAGAACCTCAACTGGAAATTTCATAAGACGCTATTAGAATCTCTTGGCCGCTCACTATTTGATATCTTAGTCTGTTTCATTTGAGGGTCCAGCAGCTCATCCTATCCATTGCTGCATCCCAAAAGCTAGCTGGCCAACTAGAGCCAGTTGAATTTTTTCCACTAGAATTTCTAATGGGGTTGCTATCACATGCCAGCTCACTATCCCCTCCAACGCTTGCTCCTGCTCCAACTCACTGCTTCCTCTCTGTCCCAGGTTTCCTTTTTGGCCGCAGTCCCTTTGGATGCCAACCCTCCTTTCCCATTTCCAGTTCCCTCCTTTCCCACTAAAAGTCAGACAATTAGCAGGAGCAGGGTTCTGTTAGTGAACACTAAGAAATAATTCTTTCTATCCTTGCTCCAGATTTACGTTCAAAGCACAGATGCTGATCCAACTCTTATGAGTGCCCAGGCAAGTCTTGCTGGACTGTATCCACTGGCCGGTAATCAGGTCTGGAACCCCAAAATCCTTTGGCAGCCAATCCCAGTTCACACTGTGCCAGTGTCACATGACAAGGTGAGTACAAATTGGGGACTTTCTGCTTCCCATTTGGCTTTATCAGAAAGCCAAAATATGTGATGAAGAGTGAATGAAGTGGGTGAAAGTGACACTAAGTGAAGGCATCATGCACTAAGAACTGATAGTGTGGGCAGCACCGTTATGTTGAGATTCCTCAAGAAGAGAATTCCACTACACAGCCTTGTGCTTAATGAAAATAGAAAGTCTAAAATCTAAGGAAGTGAGTTTGCCCACACTGTATGAGAACACAGCTCAGAGTTGGTAACAGATTAACCCACTCTCTTGGCTCACACAGACTAAAAATAGCTTGCTCCATTTGAGAGCTGAGAGGAAAGTACTTTTTTCCCCCCACAACTCTTTAGGGCTGTGGTCTTCAATCTTTTCTGGCCCATGACAAAAGAATTGTTCCACGTCTCTCCATATCCCACAGTGATATTTGGATTGTGGGGTAATGTTTTAGCTATTTTGTCAATTGCTAGTTTTAAAAAAAAAAGTTGGGGTTGGTGCTGCTGAGGGTGAGGCTTGTGAGGTAAATAGATCCCTCCTTTCCCTCTCTTCTCCTCTGGACCCACACAGTACTCCGCTCTGGGGAGTGGGGAACACTTTTCCAAGGGAATGTGATCAAGCAGCTACACAGCCACTTGAAGTGCTGCTTCCCCTGCCCCAGAGCTGGGACTTGGGCAGGGAAGGGGAAGATACGCCTGGAAGGGAGCAAGGCACGGATGGCAGCAGGAGTAGGGAGAAGCGAGTGAGCTGTTCCTTCCTTCCCTTTCTCAGGCTCCCACTGAATCCTACACACCTAGGAATTTTGCAGCTCTCAGTGGAGGCGTACCCCACTGGTTGAGAATTGGTGGCCTAGAGCACTGGTATCAAATTCAGCAAAATGTCTCACACATTTTTATCCAAGTGATCAGAGAGCCATACCCTGGGCCATATAACATACACAAGAGAATCAAATTACTGTAAAACATTGCTGTAGCCCTTATTTATCTTGACCACTGAATGCTGCCCTGGTCTGATGCCCATTGTAAGTACTGTACTACAGTCACTAGAAACTAAGTTAATAAAAAAATTCTCATGAATAGGAAAACAAATGTAGATGTGATTTCCCCCCCACACACATTATTTATTACATTTTACATTAGTATGGATATACAGCAGACTTGACTCCACAAGTGTCTTTCTATTCAAAGCTAGTGTCCAATTGCATCAAGAAAAATCATACCTGTTCATGAACATGTGGTTAGATTTCAGGATGACATGGCTCAAACAAGTAGATTTTTAAAGCAGCAAAAACGTAGGTGTGCATATTTCCAGGCTAAGTAGCTCTTCAATTCTCCAAGGTTTTATTTAAAGCCTTGTTTTAATTGTGTGGCTACAAACAGTTTTATTAATTATTTTGTGAGAAAGGACAAAACACATGTCAGTAGGACAGATACATGCCACTTCATTTCAAATTGGCTGTAATTTTGTTTTTTACTATTTAAATTTAATGCAGATAATTTCAAATAAAAATTCTCAGCTTACACAAATACAAATTCTTAGACCATATAATCTAAACAGTCTTTAGCTTGTGGTGAGAGTAAACAAAGTTTTCAAAAATCTCTAAAACCGAACATTATGGGTGAAATCACCCATGTAGAAGGCCAGCAAAAGGCATATGCACCACTTAAGCCCTATTTTGAAGGCTTAAGCAGAACATGAGCTTGCAACAACCTTCTGCACAGGTGTGGATTTCACCTTGACTGATTATGTTCTAATTTTAAGCAGGGACTTCCATAAAGGTTTAATAGTTCTATTACAGAAGTGAGTCCATAGGGCTATTATACTTAACCTAGGGCAAAAGCCACTGGAAAAACAAACCAACCCCCTGGTACAGTTTGGCTCAACTAACACACACATGAAAAATGGAATCTCATGAAAGAACATTAAATAGCCAAATGGGAAACACCTTGCCTAATTAATCCATTGTATTTATTGTTTTAGTTGCTACACTTACCTTATCCAAACTGCCCACGATACAACGAACTTCAGAAAGAAACCTTTGCAACAAGGACATTTCGAAGACATTTGAAGCACTACAGGGTAAAGAACACATGTTTTCAATTGTGGAAAAGGTCTAATTAAAAACTGTTGGTAAGGGTTGCTCAACTCACCACTGGACAGGGAAGCCTCTTGGTGGTTCTGGGTTTTAGCTCAGTCAGGCTGATGCCCCTTCCCATGGTAACACCCAGTCAGTTTCTCCTAGGCAGCCCTTGTCTCACTCCAGAAACTACAGCATCCTCTTTGTGACTCAGCCGTCTGGCTAGGTCACTAACGTGGTTTGCTCTTCCGAGGGAAATGTATCAAGCAGTCTCAGGCAGTCTTCCGCTTCACAGTGCCACTTCTGCAATGGCAGGCAGGGGAACCCAGGCCCACCCTCTACTCTGGGTTCCAACTCAGGGACCCTCTACACAGCAGCCAAGGTCCATCCTCTGCCCCTTTCTGCCTTTTGCTGAGCTGCTTCCATATCTCCTGGGCTTCCCCACTTCTCTGGGTTTGCCAGTCTCTTCACTCCCTCATCCCAGGGAGTAATTTTAGGCAAACTCATCCCTGCTGCCCCCTCAAACACACCTCCCTTCTCCCTAGGAATAACTGCAAACACTTTCCCAGCAGACCCCTCTGCTTCCAATTTCCTGTCTTTTGTAGAAGCCCTACATGTCCCTCACAGGTGAGCTTCTCTCTAATTAGCTGCCTCCAGCCTAAAACTCCCCTATTTGCAGCCTAATTAACTTATTGGCCCCACCTGTCCCAATTCAGCTCTTGCAGGGCCAGTTTGTGGGGTACATTCCATCACTCTGTCACTCATGACCGCATTAGCCAATGATAGGTCACCAGAATGGAAATCAAGAGACCTCGTTGTGACATTCCCCTCTGGTGTTAGCTGGACAGGTGATCCACTAGGTGACTCCAATCCTTGACTCTGGGAGCCAGCCTTACCCTGCTCTGCTGTGAGAACCCCCACTCCTGGGCTGTTCACACACAGCCTCTAGCATGTAAGCTGCTCCTGGGATTGTGCAACCAAATGACACTAGCCAATATCTCCGGTCCCAAACACAAGCCTAGGAACCTCCATCTTGCAGTGTCCAGTTATGCCTGCTGGATGCTGCAAGCTTATATGAGTTTGTCAATTTAACAAAGAAATTGATATGTACCAGGCTTGTTATCCCAAGAGGAGCCTCTGACACACTTCAAACCAAACACACTGCTTCAGGTAGAATAAACAAACAACTTTATTAACTATAAAGATAGATTTTAAGTGATTATAAGTCAAAACATAAGTCAGATTTGGTCAAATGAAATAAAAGCAAAACGCATTCTAAGCTGACCTTAACACTTTCAATGCCCTTACAAACTTAAGATGCTGCCCACCACAGGCTGTCTGGTTGCTCTTCAGCCAGGCTCTCCCCTTTGATCAGTGCTTCAGTAGCTTGGTGTGGTGTCTGCAGATGTAGGTGGAAGAGAGAGGAAGAGCATGGCAAATGTCTCTCCCTTTTATCATGTCCTTTCTTCCCTCTTGGCTTTGCTCCCCCCTTCAGAGTCAGGTGAGCATTACCTCATTGCAATCCCAAACTGGCCAAAGGAAGGGGGGTGACTCACTCGAGAGTCCAACAGATCCTTTGTTGCTGCCTAGGCCAGCATCCTTTGTTCCTGTGAGACTGGGCTGGGTTTGTCCTATCCATGCCCTAATAAAGTGTGAACTGCCTCTCTGCTCTAGGAGAGTTTTTGCCTGGGCTTATTTTAAGCAAGGAAGACACATTTTCAGCCTCATAACTATATACATGAAATTATAACCTATAACATTACTGTAACATTACTATAACAACAATGCTCAGTGCATCATGAGCCTTCCGAAGACACCCGACATGACAAACTTTGCATTGGATACCACACAATCATTTTACAAGGATGAACATGGGGGTGTTCCTCTGAGGTACAGAGCGTCACACCTCCCCTCTTAGTTTACTGCAAGAGGGTTAGTCACTGACTAGCTCAAAGACAGTTTGTGTTATAGCTCTCTTGGCATCCAGCCATTAAGACCATGAGGCTGCATGCCTCAGTTTTCCCAATCACACACAGCAAACCAGGTTTTTTATGGTTTCTCTGCTGTGATAAGCTTTAAACCTGTTTACAGGTATTAATTGAAAAATAGCATTATCATACAGTTCAACATCCGTGTCAAAATTCTTATCCCCAAAACTTAACATTAATATCAAAATTTTTATCACAGATGTGCGTTTACAAGTATCTTTATGATACCACGCCCTCTGTTCAGATAGTGTAGTTTGAGGTTAGTTTGTTCATTACCCATGGTGTCCTTTGACTTTCTCCCATGTAATCAGTCACTGGCTTTTCTTTCCCTCCAGTGTTTCCTTCTGTGTGGGCTCTTAATTTAATCATGTTTCTAGCATTTTGATATCTCAGGGTCTGGCCAGATAAGGGTCCAGGGGGATCCTTCACATTGGCTGGCCCTTTGGGGAGCGGACTCCCAACCCCAGGACTGTACATATGTAGAAAGTCCAGCTCCTCTTTTGAGGTTACCCTGTGTTTCCCACTCCCAGCACTGAGTCCTTCCCTGCCCCATATAGGGCTGTGATCTGTGCTCTCTGGGCTAGGTGTGTTTATCCTTTGATCAGATGCACCTTTTCCCAGCAGCTTTCCCATAACTGCTCCCTGTCTCTCACAAGCCTGGGGGAAAACACACACACCCTGTCAGTTCGGTCGTTTGTGTTCTCACAAACTACCACCTGGCAATTTCCTGGTCTCAACTCTTCTGTTATCACAGGCCTTGAAGCTGCATCTTGATGTAAAGAGAGACAGTTACTTTCCAAAAACTTATCAGATATAGCATCCTGAAAAACTGGAATGGGGATTGGGGTACCCTCTGCCACGCCTTTCTCTGTCCCTGAGAAGTCAGCTGTGTGACAGCTCCCCTCCAGGAGGTCAGTTACACAGTTCCTTCTCAAAACAAGGGTCACAGGCTGAGTGCCTGGGTGCAGAGATGCTGACCCAGCCATCCTCCTAGTGTCCTGGGCATCCTGCCCCAAGTGACCAGTGAGGAGACACTCCTGTACCCCCACTATTCCATCCCCAGTTTCCTCCTCTGGGCCCCCTCCTAAGACACATTTCTCTGTGCTCCCCAGGAAGGGTTCTGTCTCTTGTTCATCTGCAGAACTCTGCCAGCTAACAACTGGGAAAGTTTCCTTAATCGCTGACAACATCTCTCCTGCCCCTGTGCCTGAGGGCATGTTGCCTTCTGCTAGAAAGGAGCTAGTCTCAGCCCCTCCCATACTTGGAAGCACACTGCTTCCTTGTGTTACAGAGTCACAGGAATCCTCACCCACTTTAGTGGTTTCTGAGATCCACCGCCCCTTCTCTGGGCTCTCCTCTGGGTCACATTGCTCTATGCTCCTTTGAGCCGGTTTTGCCTCTGGTTCAGCTGCAACCTACTGGCAGCTAATAACCTGGACAATTCTCTCCCTGGCAAGCATTACACCCCCATCCCTTCCTGATGTGGTGTTGCCTCCATCTGCAGTGCAGGAGTTGGTCTTAACCACCCTCCCACCCGGAAGCATGTGGCTTCCCCCTGCTGCAGAAGAATCAAGGAGATTCTCTCCCATTCTCTCAACAGTTCCTGAGACCTTACTCTTTCCCTTGGGGGTCCGAGCATAAAATTCCCTCCTGCTGCAGGCAAATGCTTTAACCTGAGCTACACAGAAAAAATCATTACCAAGAAGCAGGTTGACTAGGAGGTGTTCCATCACCCCCACAGTCAAAACACTTTCCAAACTTTCCCAAACCACATGGATTTTAGCTAGTGGTACGAGGAATCTGCTTTCGCCCACAATCTCTGCCATTTGGCCAGGCAACATACTGGCCTTTGGGACCACACTCTGCTTAACCAGAGAGATCGGGGCCCCTGTATTCCTCTGCCCCAAGTATTCCCTGCCACCAATTTGGACAGCCTTAACATGCTCCATATCTGGTTCTGCAGAGGCTAACCTCACAAAAACAATATGATAGGTTTCAATTGCTTGGGGGGGTTCTGTGTTGAAGACAGCAGAACTAACATGAGCTATTGGTTGCCTGCTTCCTCTTAGCACAGGGCATTTATCCCTCAGGTGATCAGTTGCATTACACTGATAGCACCTTTTGGGCTCTTCTGCTTTTACAGGAGATTTGTGATGAGGGTTAGAGGAATGGTTTTGGGTAAAAGAATGTTTAGGCTCCCAAACCCCTTCTCTCTTCCCAGGGGCAAAATGGGATCCTCCCTTCCCACCAGTTTTAAACTCCTCTTTCTGTGGCCTGCCCTCAATAGACGCCTGATTCTGTTAGAAGGCATCAGCTAAAAAAGCCATCTCATCCACAGACTTTACATCTTTGTCCCATAGACACTGCTTTACATCAGCCTTAAATATGCTTAGGAAATGCTCTTGAGCAACAAGATCCAACATTCCCTCAAAACTTGCTACCTCTTTACCCCTCACCCATTTTCCCAACAAATCTTTCATTTTGTTTACATATTCCCCTTTACTCATACCAATATCCTTCTTAAGATTCCCATATTTAACTCTATATGTTTCAGGGGTAATCTGAAAACTTCGTAAAACAGTATCTTCAAATTTACAATAGTCTAAAGCATCTTCAATAGGCATTCCATTGAATACATTTTGAGCTTTACCAGTTAATTTCGCAATCAGGGTGGGAACTCCCTTATCATCAGGAATTTCATGTATTACACACAACCTTTCAAAGGTAGTCATATATTCAGCAATATCATCCTCATCCTCCCATCCCACTGTATGCAGGACATAAGTGTTCCCATTTGTGGATTTTTGGAGTGATGGGAGTTGTTGGGGTCGGGAGGTTCTGCTTCTGCTTCTCTAGCAGGTCCAACTGGTGTTTTCTCTCTCCTTCTCTTTCTCTTTTTACTTCCATGACCCTTCTGTGTGCAGCCTCCTCCTTGGTGGCCTCTGCCTCCATAGCCCTTCTGTGTGCAGCCTCCTCTCTGGCTGCCTCTTTTTCTCTCTCTCTCTCTCTCTCTCTCTTTTATCTCCAGTTCTTTCTGTTGCAATAATCTCTGGTGCTCCCTCTCCTTTTCTGCAGACTGCAGCCTAAAAAACTCCAACTTTGCAATTGCTTCACTGCTTTCATTCATTTTCCTGTTTTTCTGTTTCTACTTCCCTTTCCCGAAATAAGCAAAAAGAAAATAACAAAACTGTGACCTCCTCCTGACTGTTCTTAGCCACTGCACTTAAGACTCACTAAAAATCACAAATATCAGTGCTTAAAGTGTGAACTTCACTTGGAGTAACAAGCTGCACATGCGCCCTGCTCGCTGCACCATTGTGATGTTCCCCTCTGGTGTTATCTGGACCAGTGATCTGCTAGGTCACTCCAATCCCTGACTCTGGGAGCCAGCCTTACCCTGCTCTGCTGTGAGAACCCCCACTCCTGGGCTGTTCACGCACAGCCTCTGACATGTAAGCTGCTCCTTGGATTGTGCAACCGAATGACACTAGCCAATATCTCCGGTCCCAGACACAAGCCTAGGAACCTCCGTCTTGCAGTGTCCAGTTATGCCCGCTGGACGCTGCAAGCTTATATGAGTTTGTCTATTTAACAAAGAAATTGATATGTATCAGGCTTGTTATCCCAAGGAGAGCCTCTGACACACTTCATACCAAACACACTGCTTCAGGTAGAATAAACAAACAACTTTATTAACTATAAAGATAGATTTTAAGTGATTATAAGTCAAAGCATAACACATCGTATTTGGTCATATGAAATAAAAGCAAAACGCATTCTAAGCTGACCTTAACACTTTCAGTGCCCTCACAAACTTAGATGCTTCTCACCACAGGCTGGCTGGTTGCTCTTCAGCCAGGCTCTCCCTTTGATCAGGGCTTCACTCGCTTGGTGTGATGTCTGTAGATGTAGGTGGACGAGAGAGGAAGAGCATGGCAAATGTCTCTCCCTTTTATCATGTCCTTTCTTCCCTCTTGGCTTTGCCCCCCCTTCAGAGTCAGGTGAGCATTACCTCATCGCAGTCCCAAACTGACCAAAGGAAGGGGGGTGACTCACTCGAGAGTCCAACAGATCCTTTGTTGTTGCCTAGGCTAGTGTCCTTTGTTCCTGTGAGGCTGGGCTGGGTTTGTCCCATCCATGCCCTGATGAGGTGTGAACTGCCCCTCTGCTCTTGGGGAGTTTTTGCCTGGGCTTATTTTAAGCCATGAGGACACATTTTCAGCCTCATAACTATATACATGAAATTACAACCTATAACATCATTGTAACAACAATGCTCAGTGCATCATAAGCCTTCCAAAGACAGCCGACATGACAAACTTTGTATTAGATACCACACAATCATATTATAAGGATGAACATGGGGGTGTAGGGTGCTCCCACGAGGCACAGAACATTGCATTTGTATATTCTCCTTTTAATGCAGGTATTTCATTCCTACTAACATTAACAGGCCTAACTACCCCATATTGGAAGGAGATTATACCCACTAACTGATTATGAAATTATAAAACTTGCTAGGCTGGCCTGTCCACACCAAATGACAGGTGCAATTTTAGTGAAGATAAATTCTTGGCCACCAGATTAGTGGAAATCTACAAAACAAAACTCAGCTCAGCTACAAACTCACCTCTCTTTCTCTGCTCAGTCTCACATCCACAACACCTCCTCTGACATCTCTCCCCACATGCTTCTTTGCTAGCTCAGATGACTCCTCCTCCACAAAAATCTCCTCACTAATTTTTCTCATTCTCATGTTAGAAAATTCCCACAACTTCACTACAGTCTCGAACACCTCTCTCTCCCCTTCACGTCTCACATTCAGGTTGTTGCTCAAGTGTTTCACTTCTTTCACCACAACATCTCAAATGCCTCTCCCTTCCTCCACATCTCAACTATCAAAATCCTTACCGTGACTGGGGTAATCTTCTGTCAGCTCCACTGCAACCTCCTGCTCTCTGGCCTATCTGACTTCCACTTTCTACCCCTCAAGTTTATCCAAAACATTGCTGCCAAACTATCATCTTCCACTGCTTTGACCACATCATCCCTTCTCAGGCTCTTCACTGGCTCTGCAACTTGGCACCACATTCAATCTACTCATATTTTACACAGTTCTGCCTCTGCTTACTGTTCACTTTTGTCTCCTGCCACTCTCCTGCTCGATACATACTTTGCACTAGTTCTGCTTCTCCACATGGTCCTGTTTACCCCTTTCCCACAAAGTGCGTTGGTGCTTTTCCCCATGTTTCCTCAGATGTCTGCAATCGCCTTCCTGATACAGTAGGTCATGCAGCCTCCCTCTGCTCCTTCAGATCCCATCTCAAAATCCCTTTCTCCTCCTACAGTGTTCCACGTTCCCACAACAATCTAAGAAGAAGAAAAAAATCAGTATTTTTAGAAGGGGAACTAGTGATGTATATATCCTATGGGACAAGCAACCTCAACCATGTTGTGTGTAAACTTCCTTTCCTCTTGCCTGTTGTCATCTCTCCCTGACCTGTAGGTTCACTGGGACAGGGTCTGTCTTTATTCTTTCTATAATAATAGCATATACCACTAAGGCGTTATATAGGAATGTCATAAATGGGCAAAACAAAAGCCTTTCATCATATTTACATGTTTGTTGTTTTTGTCTTCCAGCCATTTCTGAGATTTTTAGCAGTTCACACAGGATACCCATTGAAGAGGCTGAACACTGAAAGAATTATAAAAATATACGACACCTTACTATGTGAGGTAAAAGTATATAAGAAAATTCCCCTAAGATCCAATTCAAACATGCTACAATACAAGGAGGATTGATTTACAAACTTCATCCTCTGCTCCTTAGTGGTTAGAAAAAAAGCTATACGTTTGCAAGGAATAGGTGTTTTAGAATGTCCAGAGCTAGGGATTCTTACCAGACCAGTTGCCTCAAATAATTGACATACAATCCTTCATTCAGTTCTCTGCCAACATAGCTTTTTTTGTGTGTTAACTTCCTTGTTTCCCTAAGAACCAATGAGAAAGTCTATCAATCATATTATCACCACAGTTCTGGAAGGGAAAGGATGAGGTAACTTTTAGACCCCCTGCTTGCTGTATTATTTATACAGCACCATAAAGATGCATAGCGTTTATATTAGTAAAAATACATGGATTGGCCCAGAAAATATAATCTTCCTCCTCAAAGATTTTTAGAGTCAAATGGTGCAAGCAGGTACAGTAATAATTAGGTAGTAGCAAATGGAGCAGTGTGTGAATGGAAACACCTTTAAGATTCATTGAACAAGTGGGATTATAGCAGTAATTTGAAGGAGGCAGAAGGCTATTGGTGAATATTGTTTGGGAGGCTGTTCTAAGCAGAGGGACTGTGTCTTTCAGTGCAGGAGCAAACAAAAATTGCAAGGTCTTGCAATGTAAGTTGTTGGTTGTTGTTTTGTTTGTTTGTTTTCTTTTATTTAAATAACTGTTTGGCATATTACCTAGAAGACTAAAGCAGTTTTAAAGTAGATTACATTGTGGATGCAAACTACCCAATTGTATCACATTATGCAATAAGTTGCCATCTGTCCTGTATTTTCCATGATAGTCCCAATTTTGCCAAGGCAATCCCACCTGGGACATTTCCCAGATCTCTACATTAGTTCAATGACCCATGAAATGTCAACGTAATGGGAAACTGCAACTTGAGCATGTTGCAGCAAGTCATCACCACATACCAGACAGTGATGTGCCAATGCAAGGCCACAATGCTGTATTGCAAATGTCCTGGTGTTCTGAGGCAGGAGTTTATTCCATCAGATAAACTTACAAAATTGCCCATCCTTGTCTGTCATCAGGGGCCCTTATGCCAGAGAGAATTTAACTAATTAGGAGAGTACTTCCTCCAGTGTTGGACTCTGAGTATGGGTCCTTCACGATGCTCAACTGGGACTCTAGTTGGGGCTCCTGCCAAAAAAGTAACAACTCTACCAGCTGTGCAAAAAGAGTCTTGTTGTTAGCTGTTTTCATGCAGCCACGGTAGAAGTCACCTCACCATATTATTTATTATGGTCACATGCCATTTGACTTCTAGGTAACTCCAAAGGCACAAGTACTTGTTTGCCTGCAGCAATGGTATGAAACAGTATTCACTTAGTATGTCCTCTTCTTTCGAAACAAATCATGTTTGTTAAAGAAACAAATAATACATTGTGACCTGAGCTGATTTAACCTGACATGATCCATTGTTTCCCCTATTTAAACAAATCCTGTCTTTAATTAGCAAGTCCTTGTCAGGACATAACAGGTAGAATGGAAGCAGGTAGTTCTGAGAATGCTCCCACTGTTTAGCTCACTTAAATTGTCACACTTTGATAAAGGTACACTATGTTATGACAAAATAGACTGGTTTTGTTAAACAGGAATTCAGTTCAGTACAAATCTGGAGCATTGTGTGCATTTCCTACCTCTTCACAGTGGTAGCCTTTAACATATCTGACTCCAGTCCCAGAGGCAAACATAGCTTCATTTTACTTTGTTTTGGGAATTGAGGCAACATCTGTAAGAGTTGGTGTAAAATGGGCCAGAACTCATCTCCAGATCCCCAACCCTCATCAGACGTCAGGTTGTTCAAAATGCAGATATAAATGTGGCAGTTTGAGCCATTCTCTAGCTCACTGATTTCTCAGAGCTGCCAAGCCGAAAAGTCTTGACTGCCATGTAAGTTTTGCTTGAATAAGGGCTTCTGAATGTGGCCCAAGAACATGCTGACAATAGAGAATTTTCACCAAGACACAAGATTCATCCTTAATAATTTGATGATGATCATCCACTATACATGCAGCCATTTTTGCATATCCCTCCCTATTAGTGCTGCGCCACCTCCTGGTCTTCATGAATACTGTCATCTCTTCTCATCCTTTAAAAGTTGCTGTCTTTGAGCAATATATTGATATAAATGAGAGTTCCACCACCACCCAAGTGCAGTGTCTGGTCCTTAGTTTAATATAAAATAAAGAGAAATCTTTAATTTGGTCAAAACATTCAGGATTTGTACCTGAATGTACCAGAGCATTGCTGTTGGTAACAATACAAAAGGAAGCAACACAATCTGGTAGAAATCAGAGAGAAAATCATTGTTTTCCTTCTTTGCTGTAGGAGATCAACAATTACACTTTACCATCATGGGCCACTCATGGTGTCAGGACCAAGCTTCTAAAGCTCACAGAACTGCTGCTACGGGCAGAATTTGGGCTCCACAAACAAAAACAGAAGTCCCGACTCCAGGGAGGTAAGCAAAAATACATAATTCTAAGTGGGGTGAGAGAGTGATGGGAAACAGAGTGGAAAGGGTGTACAGTCAACACTGGAATTCATATCATATTTAGAACTATGGAAGCTGCTATATACACATATTACAAGGTGATCACCATCTATTCTTACTTGAACCCATGGAAATCAGGAAATTACAATAGAGTTACACTAAAGAGAGGTTTTAGATTAGCAGCCGTGTTAATCTGTATCTGCAAAAAGAACAGGAGTACTTGTGGCACCTTAGAGACTAACAAATCCTGTTCTTTTTACTAAAGAGAGGGCTAGACTCACCAATACACTCTGGCTTCTTTACACTACTCTTGTGAACCAGCCTGTTAAACCAGTTTATGGCTGCTTTCACCCACTGGGATCTACCAATGAATCTGGCCCTAAATTTGGTGCACGTGGGAACACAATCAGGCCCATTATTTATATAAAGATTGGGTCAGATTCATCAATAAACTTCAAAAAGTAGCTATAAACACATGTTAACTAATCTACCATGTGTTTAAGCACTTCCTTGTGTTAAGAATATCAACATTAGTACAAACTCCCTATACCATTATTGTCAGTATTTTCCAATTTTCTTCCAGGTGTTCTTTTAAAAGATATTCTCAAACATCTCTTGACTGCCAGAAAGCCTTCCAACCGGCGAAAGATAATTATCTATTCTGGAGTGAGTCATCTTTTTCTTTTATGTTGGATTTTTGAAGTTGTCAACTATAGTAAAAGACATGGGACTTCATTTCCTGCATCTAACAACAGTTACACTGGGTTTTCTTTCTTTTGTGGCTAGCTTTAACCATTTCATCATGATTTACTTTGGAAAATTTAGCTCAGATACATACAGCATCGCATTTCCCAGTCCAACCTACTGGCTTACTTCATTCTTAAGCTGTTTTGATTGTTTAGTAAAGAAATCAAAAGGCTTGGTCCAAGGTCTTGATCCAATAGGACATCCTTGATCTAGAAACCAGCCTACTGCTGCTTTTTTAAAAATTAAATGTAGTGATTTTAAAAGGTGCTGGACTGGCTGTCTTAGATACTGAGGTTTTCTATTTTTGCACAGAACATGCACCTTCTCCCAGTGGGCAGGGAGAGTCCTGGATTACTTGGCAAAAACTATTTATAGCCCAGTTAGGTTGTCAGATGCTGGATCTTAGGGCCAAATTCTTTCAAATCTGACCTCTAATTCTGGATGCCCAACTGGAGAAAGCTTGGGCCTGACTGTAAGAAGAACGGAATACTCCCAACTCCCATTCACTTTCACTAGAGTTGCAAGTGCTCAGGTCTTCTGAAAATCAGACGTGAGATGTCTCAGGTTGGGCATCCAGAATTAGAGGTCACATTTGAAAGGATTTGGCCTAACAACTGAGGTACTCAAAATTGAAGGCCACTTTTAAAATTTAGGCCTAAGTCTACTATTGGACTGGAACTGATAATTGCCAGTCCTGGGCCTCAGGCCAGCATGATTCTGGGTAAATTAATATATATTTGGGATGAAAAGAAGGAAACATTTCTCTGGCAGGTTGATATTGTTATTTTTAATGGCAACTGTTTGAACCTGCTCTGAGATTTGGAATATGAGTAGTAGTCCCGGAAGGCTGATATAAATGCATTTTATCACATAGGTATCTCCACACCAGGAAAAAAAGCGAACTTTTTTCAAAGCTTTCTTAAAATAAGAATAATCAAGGATACAGAGATCAGAGACCAAGTACTTATTCACGGAGTTGTGCAAGTAAAGTGAACTGTGCAGCTTAACTGGTGGAGAAATTATTGAATGTTTGCTCAGTAGTGACCACATCATTCTCAGGAATTCTTTAATAGGAATGTTCCTTCTGTTTACAGCACGCTGCTACCATTATTGCCTTACAGATGGCACTCAATGTTTTCAATGGAAAACTCCCTCCATACAGTGCCTGCCATTTTTTTGAACTTTACCAGGAAAAGGATGGGTAAGTATCTGGATAAAGCTGTATTACTGAAATGTACTTTTAAAAAACCAATTTACTGAAGCCCCAGAGTATTTTATAAATAAAACTGTTTTTGGTGGCCAATATTGAGCTGCCTGGACACATGGGGCCTTAAATAATAATAGGGATCATGGTATTAGCTTAATTATTATAATCTGAGTGACTTTAGTGCTTGTGAAAGGCACCAGGTTCACAGCCCTGGAGCCTGAAGTCTCTCCCTACAGTGTAAGCTTCCCCACCAGTGAATTTCAACCCTGTTCTAGGACCACCTCCAATGGTGAGAGGTTTTACTCAGCTCCCACTGCTACTCAGTCCTCTGACTCTCCACTGAGAGTGGATCTGTAGAGCTGAGGATCCCCAGGTCCCTTCAGCTCCCAAATTCCCCCTCCATGCTGGGGACACAGGGAACCCTTGTGGAGCAGAGCAACGTAACACCCTCCCCTGACTCACAAAACCCTTTCCACTGTGAAATCACACAATTCTGGTGCCTCAGGGCCCTCTAGAATCATGGCTGAAGGAACAGCTTTTTCCAGACACATGACTAGTGCTAGTTCAGGGATACTAGATGCCATACAAAATGGCTGGATACCAGGTGGGATTGTCAAATGCATCTAACAGGACTTAGAAGCATAAGTCCTACTGAAAGTCAATAGGAGTTGGGCGTCTAACTCCCTTAGGTCCTTTGAAAATCCCACCCCCATGAAAAATGCCGTTACAATAAGTTCAAGTAGAGAACATACAAATCTTCCAAGGAAAGACGGTGATGTTTCAAAATAAGTTGTTAAAATTAGACTGAACAAAACACCTTGAGAATGTACAGGAAAACCAGTCATGTCAGCGCAGGAAAATCAGCTTAGATGAACTAATGCCTGTAAATCTTTTTGATTCTCAATATCTACATATAAAGGCAAATTTAAATGTTAACGTATAGGACCAAATTCACTCATTCTGTGTTACAGCAGAGGTGAAGTTGATCCATAATGTTTTACAGACATTTATGTATCAATATTTCATTTAGACCTTGTATATATATTAGACCAAATATACCTCTCTAGTCTACTCATGACACCCTTACTAACAGGAGGGCACATGGACTGCAAGTCCCTGTCTCGGATAATAAAGCACTGTTTCTCTTAATAATTCATTCCATTTGGCACTTTTTATAAAGAATTAGAAAAAGTGTATCAAACTTGTCCGTGGTGTAACTGCATTTAATAGGGTCCAAACACTGCAACTTCAAAGAAGGTGTGCCTAATTTTACTTTTATTTGTGTGCTGTGACTCAGGCAATACACCATTGAAATGTACTATCGGAATCACTCTTTGAAAGATCCCCACCCACTCACTCTGCCAGGCTGCAAATTTCGCTGTCCACTCGAGCAATTTAATCAGCTACTTTCATCAATCATAGTGCACCACTGGACAAAAGAATGCAGGATGTAGGGCATAAACAAGGTAAATATGGTGCCATTAAATGTTGTGTGTGCAAGTGTCATCCTAAATGTGTGGCAAGAGCAGATAAAACCCTGACTAGACATACCTTTGAAACAGCAATATTTTTGTACAGGTTTGATCTGAAATGAATAGCAATCCAGCTCCATTAAGATAGTTTTCCTCCTAACTCTCTATTGATGCATATGCTCAGACAACCCCAAATCTAAAATGCTCTTCTGGTGGAAGAAAAATTCAGGTTACATCTACCTTGCAACCAAGGGTATAACTTGCAGCTTGTGTAGACATACCTGCACTAGCTTTAGTATAGCTAGTTTGCTAAAAATAGCAGTGAGGACATGACAGCATAGGCTTCAGTGTGAGCTAGCAACATGAGTACATACCTGATGGGGGCTAGATAAGCTTGTACAGCCTGTGCCGAAGCCGTGTCCTCACTGTTATTTTTAGTGAGCTAGCTAGATTAAAACTACCATATGTACATCTAAATGAGCCCCAAATTGCATCCCCAGTTGCACTGTAGATGTTGCCTCAGAATGAAATCAAGGATTATTACATGGCTGAAACATTGTAGGATACTATTTTTTTATTTTATTTTAGCATAGTCAAAAAGACATTTAAGTTATTAAAACGAGACAACAGGAGTTGGAAAGCAACTGAGCTATTTCAAATCTCCCAATCTTCTCTACATGGAAGTATACCTCCCAGCTGATTGGCAAGTCCATGCAATCTCTTTGATTTTTCAGAGATATCCATATTTGGGAGGGGCAAGTGGAAAATCACACTTTCCTTCCTATATCTGGCTTTACATTCCTTAATATAGAGTCCAAAAACAAAACTGCCCAGAACACAAGTACACACAGAAAACTGTCAAAATTTTCAAGTTACAACTGTTGTATGTCATGCTTGGAAATCCCATATGGCTTTCTGAATCACTGGTCTCAAGAGGAATTTGGACCTGCAGATATTAGATGAGCATAATGAACCAATTCACTTGGCTGTAAGTATTTTCTTACTACACTCTTCCAAATCCATGAACAGAAGGAAGATGTTTTCGCTGGAGTGAGTGAATAATCAGCAATGAATAATTTACTCAGGGAATTTCACAGACTGTCAGTAAGCAGATCAAGAAATCATCAAAATTATTCACTATTGAATGTGATTCCTGTAGTTTTTGACAAACATGATCAAGAAGAGTGTGTTGTAAATATCCAACACCTGCACTGTGCTGTTTAGCTACCTAAGTCATGTCCAATCTGCTCCCTGATTGGATAAATTATGTAACTAACCAACAAAGAAACAAGTGAAAAATTACTACCAAATACATAATCGAAATTTGCTTTTGGTAACAATTTGATTATTCAGACTTAAAGTACACCTCTGTTAAGAGGGCCAGCATAAGGCCTCTGCACTGCTTAAATTCTCAAACCGGGGCAAGTCAGGTTTAGGTGGTGCCTAGGCCTCTTACTGGCCCTTTGCACTGACACAAATTTCACCCTTCAGGACTGTTGTCTTAGTAAACCTTGAACACTCAAATATACATGGAAAACCAAACACAAGAGGTCACAAACCTGGTTGACTTTCAAATCTGAATGAGTATTTTCAGACCATTTTTCCACTTTCTGCTAAATTATAATTTCAACTGCTGCCGCAAAGATTACCAAGTCATTTGAATCAGGACAGAAGGGAACAACTGATCCTGAAGCTGAAGCAAATTCACAAGAACCACACACAGATTCTGGGCCAACTTCAGTCCTAGTGTAAATGGTTGCAATTCTATTTAATTTCACCTCCAACTTTGTCAAAATCATCTTTAACATTGTCCCCTGGTGCTGCATATGTACTTTGTGTTGATACTTTGAATAATAATGTATTTATGAGTGAGCATCCATTGGATAGAAACCCATAACATGTTTATCTCAAGTAAAATGTAGAAATATCATTAGGACCAAATTATGTGTCCCTCTGCATGAGTATGCTACGTGGGGAGAAGGTGCAGGGGGCCCTTCCCCTCATCACCATAAGCTTATTGGGGATGAGTCATGTCCACCACACAGGAGAATGTATAGCATTAGGAAACCATTAACACTCCTGGCAACCCTAGAGAGCCAGAGGGGTGTTTCTAGGCAAGGGCCATGTCTTTTCACCTGAACATTAGGACAACTATGCTGAGGGGCAGAGTAGGGTGACCAGACAGCAAATGTGAAAAATCGGGACAGGGGGTGAGGGGTTATAGAAGCCTATATAAGAATACACCCAAAAATTGGGACTGTCCCTATAAAATCAGGACATCTGGTCACCCTAGGGCGGAGGGTTCACTTTACATGCATGTAGGAAGAGAACCCCTTCCTCACACTCTCCTTGATGCTCAGGGAGCATCATGCCTTTCAAAATGGGCTGAGTCACCACTGCTACAAGCTTTTAATCACCCACCCCCCTTCTTTCTAAATAATCTTCATTCTCTCATTCTGATGAGGACAGCAGGGGCATGTGTCAGCCTCTTCTGTGTCTAATTACACCAGTCCCCATATTCAGATACTGTCAATTCAGCGAGTAGCTAAAACTGTCCCCTACTCCTCTGCTTCACGTTCATCATGTTTTGTGAGAACAAGCCGCTTGCTAAAAGCTGTAATTCATTTACCTTCAGATGCATGCTCTAAGATCTTCAGGAGACTAGCTTTGTGAAGCAACTCCCCCCACACAACAAAGTGACATCAACCTTTCAGATATTTCAGCGGTAACTTCCATCAGTGTGACCAGAGCCAGCATTGTACCTGTCAAGAGAAAATACATCTTAGTATTGCAGTAGACTGTGAAAACTGTACATGGCTGTGACTTTTCTTAACGAATGTTACTTCTGCTTTAATCAAATCATGTACCTTAAATGAAATATTGACTTTACAAAGCCCGAATAATTTACCAAGATTTATGACTGTTTAGTTGATTGACCTTAGTTCAGTGAGATTACTTTAAACTTTATGGGTATACTTTTGATGCTAACTTTTGGGGGGGGTCATAAGTTTAATTTTCAGAAAAGATGTGATATTGTCCATTGAGTGCTGCTGCCTCTTTAGGAAACAACAAGATCCTTGAGGTCAATGGTCAGGTATGGAAAGCAAAATCAGAAGGAAAGATGCATGCAAATAGAAGAGTCAATCCAGTCTGCTCCCACTTCCATCTATTCCAGGAACAGTTAAACATTTTGTACAAAGATCCAGAAATCCCAAGAAACAAGGAAATTGTTGTTTACAAAGTGAAGGGGTGAGACACAAAAAAACCAACATACGAGCAGGGAAAAAGACAAGAGGGGTGGGGCAAAATGGACTGCTGGCCTGCAACTGAAAAAAAAAATAATTCCCAGCCAGCACATCTGCTGTAAAAGCAGTGTAGACAGTGAGTTGAAGTGACAAGGGAAAGGGGCATCAAGCCATTCCCCTCTTTTTGAGGAGGCTGCAAATCTCGGTTGTCATGGGTGAAAGAGAAATCACTTGTTGCTTTGTATGTCATCCTTTCACATAGAAAATGTACCTTGCTTTTGGATATAATTGTCATTACTCTGATCACAGTAAAGTCCCTGCTTCAGAAAAATCAATGGGTCAGTGCAAAGTCTGAGTCTAACAACAAAAAATGAAAGTCTTCCAAAAAGTGGAGAAAAAAGCCACAAGCTCTTAAGTGCTAGATAAAACACAGCAGAATACACTGTAGGGAGCAATCCTCCATTAATTGGAAAATGGGCTAGTTGACTTACAGAGCTAGAACTTGAGAAGTCTGCAAGTGCACAACTGTGAGTATAATTTGTGGAAGCAACTACCATGACTGCACGCAGTTGGCAAATCAAACACATATCTGGTCATTTTCACATGCAATTACCACCATTTCAGCAACCTAACCTAGGAAATTACAACATGCCAATTTGCATATATGAGAGGAATTCACCCCTGTACAGAGAACCCATACAAGGCTTCAGCACCTCTTCAGACCTGAGTGTTAGTGATGTATAACCTTTATACTAGGACTGGCTGAGCAAGAAGACGGGGGATGGACACTGGGAGTTGAGAGGGAAGAGTGGGATCAGAAGAAGAACCTTGGGTTGTGGGAGACTGGGATGAGGAACCCCAGGAGGGAATCTGGGATTGGGAACCAAGGTGGCTGAGCAAGAAGCCAGAGGAAGAGACTGGAACTAAGAGTCTTTGGGGGAAAGCTGAGACTCAGATGGGGAACCCAAAAGTGGGGACTGGATAGATGAAGAGATCTGTATGAGGAGCTGGAGGAAGGAGGAGTTACAGACAAGGCTAGGAAGGGACAGGTTAGGCTGGAGGAAACAGGAGTAGGAGGGGTCAGATGTGGGCAAACAGGGGCAGAAAAGTCTATGACCATTAGAGAACACTCCTTTCCAGAACTGGGAATGGAATCCAAGTCTCAACTTTCCTAAGCAAATCGCTGTGAAGTCAACAGGCAAAGTGTATCAACATCCTCTAGTGGCTGGGCTGCACAAAGGATGACAATATACTATTGCTCAAGTGGCAGAGATCTGTATTGTGGATCTAAAGGTTCCAGCCCTGCTGATGAACAATATGGGTGTCACTACAGTTCCACCTGATGGAATTTCTGAATTTATGTAGTACTCTATATATTTATAATAATCCTCTCCACTTCAGTCATGTCTGATTTCCATGTATACAGGGTACTGATAGTCCTATTTTGCTTTAAACCAAGAAAAGAATTTTGGCTGGAATTTTCAAAGCAGCTGAAGTGAACTTGAATTTAAATGGGACCTGGGCACCTAATGGTCCTTTGTGCCTTTGCAAATTCTGCCCCATGCTCAATCTATACCCACCCTCCTTCCCCAGCAGAAAATAAAGAAAACAGGGAAATTGCTTTTTTGCATGTCAAACAAATTCTTATTAAAGAAAGGAGGAATTCAGTGATTTTTCCCACTTTGTTTTTCTAATCTCCCTCTTCCAAATGTAATTTCTGTAGCTCCCATGGAAGTTGACTCAGACTGAGATTGCTAACCTCTGGAAACAGAGGGGGTTTCTTGACACCCAAAATAGACTCTTCTTTTATGAGGGGCCTCATACTGCTGCCATTGCCCTCAATGGGTGCAGAATCAAGTCCTTAAGTAGAGAAACTGTGGTTCTATGTGAGAAAGGGGGCCTTTTTGACATTCTGGCTTCCTTTCCACTGTTTTGAAGAATGAGGTGCATCACAGGAGATAGAGCCTTTTAATGTATCAGCGGAGCTTGGCTGATTAGGGGGCCTATAAAAGAGGCCTCCCAGCCGAGCAGCGGCACCAGGAGCCGGCAAACAGGGCTGCTAACAGGGGAGTTTAAGTGGGAGTTTACAGGGGGAGGTGGAAGGGGAGGTAGGAGGGCACGGCACGCGGTGTGCTTTGTTGTCCTAGGAGCAGCAGGCACAGACCACAGCAGCCATGAGCCAAGCAGCGGGGGACACTATGCAGATGATTGCATGCAGCAGCTGTGGTATGTACATGGTCCTCGCTGGGGAGCCTGAACAAAGGTATGTTTGCATGAAATGCCGCCTAATAGACCTGCTAGAGGAAAAGATTAGAGGGCTCCAGATGCAGGTAGATACTATGGTAGAGTTTAGAAGGGGATTCGAGCAGCTAATGGAGCAGAAGCTGGGTGTGGCAGAAGGGGAATGCTCAGGGGTGCAGGTGGAAGCACAGGCTATGGTCTGTGAGGGGGGAAGGTCAGGGGCAGAGCAAGATCAGTGGAAGCATGTGACTGTGAGGAGCAGGCCAAGGAAAAGGAGGGCTAGTGAGGGGGGAATAGAACTCAGGAACAGGTTTGAGTGTTTGGATAACGAGGAAGAGAGGCAGCAGGTGGTAACTGATGGTGGGAGGCAGAGGAAGAAGAGAAGAGCGGCTAGTCCGATAGAGAGAGGGCAGGAGTTGATGGAGACAGCACCAATACCGGGCCCCAGTAGGATAGAGGATGGCACTAGGGGGACTATAAGGGAAAATAGAGAGACACAAGAGGTACGACTACAGGGAACAGGGGATAGATTTGTACAGAGTACTGTCACCAGGCAAAGGCAGGTTTATGTGATTGGAGACTCCTTGCTGAGGAGGTTGGACAGGCCTGTGACCAGGGCAGACCCTGAAAACAGAAGGGTGTGCTGTCTGCCGGGCGCTAAGATAAGGGATGTGGACCTGCGGTTGAAAAGGATCCTAAAAGGAGCAGGTAAGAACCCTTTGATCATCCTTCACGTAGGAACGAACGACACGGCTAGGTTCTCGCTAGAGAGAATTAAGGGAGAGTACGCCAGGCTGGGGAAGACACTTAAGGAAGTGGAGGCTCAGATTATCTTTAGTGGGATTCTGCCTGTTCCTAGAGAAGGACAGCAAAGGGCTGACAGAATTGTGAGGATAAATAGCTGGCTAAGGGAGTGGTGCTATAAGGAGGGCTTTGGGATGTATGGCCACTGGGAGGCTTTTGGGGATAGACAGCTGTTCTCGCGGGATGGACTTCACCTGAGTAGGGAAGGGAATAGACTTCTGGGAGGGAGGCTGGCTCATCTCATCAAAAGGGCTTTAAACTAGGAATTTGGGGGAGACGGTTGGGAGATGTTCAGTTAATCTCCACGCCAGACTCCAACACTGAAAAGGAGTGTGAGGAGATAAGCACAGACATAGGTAGGGGTAGGGAATTGGACATAAGAAAGAGGGGGCGGATGGACAGCATGGGGTCCGTTCCAAATTGCATAACTAATGGGAGAAAGGATAGACAGCATACGGTAAGATGTTTATACACCAATGCGAGAAGCCTAGGTAACAAAATGGAGGAATTGGAGCTCCTGGTCCAAGAAATGAAACCTGATATCGTAGGAATAACCGAAACGTGGTGGAACGGTAGTCATGACTGGAGTACAGGTATGGAAGGGTATGTGCTGTTTAGGAATGACCGGAAAAAAGGTAAAGGTGGGGGAGTGGCGTTATATGTCAATAATGAGCTAAAATGTAAAGAAATAATAAGTGATGGAATGGATAAGACGGAGTCTGTATGGGCAATAATTACACTGCATAAAAGAACTACTAGAGCCTCCCCCGAGATAGTGCTTGGGGTATGCTATAGACCGCCGGGATCTAGCCTGGAGGCGGACAGAGAACTACTTAATGTTTTTAGGGAAGTAAAAACTGATAAGAACTGTGTCATCATGGGGGACTTTAACTTCCCAGATATAGATTGGGTAACAAATGCTAGTAACAATAACAGGGCTCAGATGTTCTTAGACGTGCTAGCAGATGAATTCCTTCATCAAGTAGTAACTGAACCGACGAGGGGGGATGCCATTTTAGATTTAGTGCTGGTGAGTAGTGAGGACCTCGTTGAAGAAATGGTTGTAGGGGACAACCTTGGCTCGAGTGACCATGAGCTAATTCGGTTTAAACTAAATGGAAGGATTAACAGAAATGATACTGTAACTAAGGTTTACAATTTCAAAAAGGCCAACTTTAATAAATTAAGACAACTACTTAGGGAAGTGGATTGGGCTAACATACTTAGGGATCTAAAGGCAGATGACGCCTGGGATTATTTCAAGCAGAAGTTGCATGAGATGTCTGAGGCCTGTATCCCGAGAAAGGGAAAACGATTAGTGGGCAGGAGATTTAGACCTAGCTGGATGAGCGGGAGTCTCAAAGGGGCAATTAAGAAAAAACAGAAAGCATACAGAGAATGGAAGAAGGGAGGGATCAGCAAGGAAACCTACCTTAGTGAGTTTAGAGCATGTAGGGATGCGGTGAGAAAGGCCAAAAGCGGTGTAGAGTTGGACCTGGCAAGGGGAATTAAATCCAATAGTAAGAGGTTTTATAGCCATATAAATAGGAAGAAAACAAAGAAAGAGGAAGTGGGACCGCTGAAGAATGTGGATGGAGTGGAAATTAAGAATAATCTAGGCATGGCACAATATCTAAATGAATATTTTGCTTCAGTCTTTAATAAGGCTAATGAAGGGTTTAGGAATAGAGGGAGTAGGACAGAGGGGAATAGAGGAGGGGGGATAGACATTACAGTATCAGAGGTGGAAGCCAAACTTGACCAGCTAAACGGGACTAAATCGGGGGGACCGGATGATCTTCATCCTAGAATATTGAAGGAACTGGCGCGAGAAATTGCGAGCCTCTTGGCGACAATTTTTAATGAATCTGTAAACTCGGGGGTGGTACTGTTGGACTGGAGAATAGCTAATGTGGTTCCTATTTTCAAGAAGGGGAAAAAAAGTGACCCGGGTAACTACAGGCCTGTTAGTTTAACTTCTGTAGTATGTAAGATCTTGGAAAAAATCTTGAAGGAGAAAGTAGTTAAGGACCTTGAGGTGAATGGCAATTGGGACAAATTACAACATGGGTTTACGAAAGGCAGGTCGTGCCAAACCAACCTGATCTCCTTCTTTGAGAAAGTAACAGACCTTCTAGATAAAGGAAATGCGGTGGATCTAATATACCTCGATTTTAGTAAAGCATTTGATACAGTTCCGCATGAGGAATTATTGGTTAAATTGGATAAGATGGGGATCGATAGGAAAATCCAGAGGTGGATAAGGAACTGGTTAAAGGGGAGACTGCAGCGGGTAGTACTGAAAGGTGAACTGTCAGATTGGAGGGAGGTTACCAGTGGGGTTCCTCAAGGTTCAGTTCTGGGTCCGATTTTATTTAATCTATTCATTACTGACCTCGGAACCAAATGTAGGAGTGGGCTGATAAAGTTTGCGGATGACACAAAGTTGGGAGGCATTGCCAACTCGGAGAAGGATCGGGATATTCTGCAGGGAGACTTGGATGACCTTGTAAATTGGAGTAATAGTAATAGGATGAGATTTAATAGTGAGAAGTGTAAGGTGATGCATTTAGGGATGACTAATAAGAATTTCAGTTATAAGCTAGGGACACATAAGTTAGAAGAGACTGAGGAGGAGAAGGACCTCGGAGTCCTGGTTGATCGCAGGATGACTATGAGTCGGCAATGCGATGTGGCTGTGAAAAAAGCTAATGCGATCTTGGGATGCATTAGGCGAGGTATTTCTAGTAGGGACAGGGAGGTGCTGCTTCCGTTATACAAGGCGCTGGTGAGACCTCACTTGGAGTACTGTGTGCAGTTCTGGTTTCCTATGTTTAAAAGGGATGAACTGAAACTGGAACGGGTACAGAGAAGGGCCACTAGGATGATCCGAGGAATGGAAAACCTTTCCTGTGAAAGGAGACTCGAGGAGCTTGGTTTGTTTAGCCTAACCAAAAGAAGGCTGAGGGGGGATATGATTGCTCTCTTTAAATATATCAAAGGGATAAATACCAGGGAGGGAGAGGAATTATTTCAGCTCAGTGCTAATGTGGACACGAGATCGAATGGATATAAACTGGCCATGGGGAAATTTAGGCTTGAAATTAGACGAAGGTTTCTAACCGTCAGAGGGGTGAAATTTTGGAACAGCCTTCTGAGGGAAACGGTGGGGGCGAAAGACCTCTCTGGCTTCAAGATTAGGCTAGATAAGTTTATGGAGGGAATGGTTTGATGGGATTATGTGATTCTAATCAATTAGGCAATAACGGCCATCGCTGGTAAAATGAGGGTCTGGCTAGAGAATCTTGCCTGTATGCTCGGGGTTCTGCTGATCGCCATATTTGGGGTCGGGAAGGAATTTTCCTCCAGGGTAGATTGGCAGTGGCCCTGGAGGTTTTTCGCCTTCCTCCGCAGCATAGGGCAGGGGTCGCAAGCTGGAAGATTCTCTGCGACTTGAAGTCCTTAGATCACAATCTGGAGACTTCAACAGCAGAGTTAAGGGAAAGTGGGGGGGTCAGCTTTTGTGGCCTGCATCATGCGGGGGGTCAGACTAGATGACCATATTGGTCCCTTCTGATCTTAAAGTCTATGAGTCTATGAGTCTCCATCAGCCAAGGTGTGACTGGTTCACCGCCACACACCTGGAATAAGGGTTCCCTACACCATTGAAGAAAAATAAAATACCAAAAATAAACGTGTTTAGAACATACAGATCCTTTACTTCCTTCAGGCAGGTAACACAGGTTCGGGATTCTCCTCTTAGCAGGCAGGCCCATTCTCTCCTCAGCTGGGGCCAAATAGCCACTTCTCTTTCCTCAATACTGGTAGGGAGTTACAAAGAGGCTTCCAAATGTCATGATCAAGAAAGAACAGCCCTGGGTCTGCTTTGTGGCAAAGAGGAGTGAAAAAAATAAACAAAGGATTCCCTCTTGGACTAGATGAGGTCCCTTCCAACCCTGATATTCTTTGAATGTAGGGCTGGGGTGCGGTGCCCAGGAAGGGGTTCAGGGCCAGGGGTTGGGGTGGAGGAGTAGTATGAGGGGGCTCAAGGGGTTGGGGTGCAGGAGGGGTGTGGGATGCATGAGGGGGCTCAGAACACTGGGTTGGGGCACAGGAGGGGTGTGGAAGGGGGGAGGATTGCAGGAGGGGTACAGGCTCTTGCTCAGCGCTGTCTAGCTGGAGCAGCTCCAGGGTGACAGCAGCACACAGCGGGACTAAGACAGGCTCCCTGCCTGCCCTGGCCCCACGCCGCTCCCAGAAGTGGCCAGCACCATGTCCCTGGGGGCGGCGGGGCAGAGGGCTCTGTGCTGCCCTTGCCTGCAGGTACCTCCCCCAAAGCTCCCAATGGCTGCAGTTCCCCATTCTGGCCAATGGGAGCTGCACAGGGTGGTAGGTGAGGGCAGCACTTGGAGCCCTCTGCCCCCTCCAGGGGCTGCAGGGACATTGTGCCAGCCACTTATGGGAGTGGCGTGGGGCCCATGGTGGTGGCAATCCCATGGGCCGGATCCAAAGCCCTGATGAGCTGGATCCAGCCCACAAGCCATAGTTTGCCCACCCCTGCTTTACAGTGTAAGCCAGTGAAGCTGTTCAAGCACAAAAAGCACAGAGTCAGGCTAGGTCTACACTACAGCGGGGGGTCGACCTAAGATACGCCACTTCAGCTACGTGAATAGCGTAGCTGAAGTGGCGTATTTTAGGTCGACTTACCTGGCTGTGAGGACGGCGGCAAGTCGACTGCTGCCGCGCCGCCGTCGACTCCGCTACCGCCTCTTGCCGCGGTGGATTTCCGGAGTCGACGGTAGAGCCATCAGGGATCGATTTTATCGCGTCTTCACTAGACACGGTAAGTCGATCCCCGATAGACCAATTGCTACCCGCCGGATCGGCGGGTAGTGAAGATGTGCCCTCAGTCAATCATGTCTCCTTTTCCTGGGAGAAATTTATTTTTTGCACACAAAAAAAACAAGTAAAAAGCAAATCTTACTTTTAACTTCTTCTCTGTCTAACCACAACCCATCAGGCACTTTTCCCTTCTACCAGCAAAACTGCAGAAGCACAGCAGGAAATACTTTGCATACATCCTGCTCTGTTTTAGAGAATATTAATATCAGCTTTTGTGAAAGCCGAAACACAGGATCCAGATCTTCAGCTTTTGTTTATAACTGGAAATTTAAAATGGAAATGAATGTGGATTTGGTCTTTTCTTTAAAAAAAAAACCCCTCAAACAATTACAGCTCAGCATTAGTGCTATTTAGGTATTTACAACTGCATAGAAACAATGGTACAATGGATCATGTAATAATACCTGTATCACAATGACACATGGGACCCTCATCTTTCACAAAACGTACAAACAAAACATGTTTAAGAACATAAGAATGACCCTACTGGGTCAGACCAAAGGTCCATCTAGCCCAGTATCCTGCCTTCCGACAGTGGCCAGTGCCAGGTGCCCCAGAGGGAATGAACAGAACAGGTAATCATCAAGTGATCCATCTCCTGTCACTCATTCCCAGCTTCTGGCAAACAGAGGCTTGGGACACCATTCCTGCCCATCCTGGCTAATAGCTATTGATGGACCTATCCTCCATGAATTTATCTAGTTCTTATTTGAACCCAGTTATGGTCTTGGCGTTCACAACATCCTCTGGCAAGGAGTTCCACAGGTTGACTGTGTGTTGTGTGAAGAAATATTTCCTTTTATTTGTTTTAAACCTGCTGCCTATTAATTTCATTTGGTGACCCTTAGTTCTTGTGTTATGAGAAGTAGTAAACAACACTTCCTTATCTACTTTCTCAACACCAGTCATGATTTTATAGACCTCTATCATATCTCCCCTTAGCCGTCTCTTTTCCAAGCTGAAAAGTCCTAGTCTTATTAATCTCTCCTCATATGGAAGCCGTTCCATACCCCTAATCATTTTTGTTGCTCTTTTCTGAACCTTTTCCAATTCCAATATATCTTTTTTGAGATGGGGTGACCACATCTGCACACAATATTCAAGATGTGGACGTACCATGGATTTATATAGAGGCAACAAGATATTTTCTGTCCTATTTTCTATCCCCTTCTTAATTATTCCCAGGATTCTGTTCGCTTTTTTGACTGTCACTGCACATTGAGTTGATGTTTTCCCAGAACTATCCACAATGACTCCAAGATCTCTTTCTTGAGTGGTAACAGCTAATTTAGACCCCCATCATTTTATATGTATAGTTGGGATTATGCTTTCCAATGTGCATTACTTTGCATTTATCAACATTAAATTTCATCTGCCATTTTGTTGCCCAGTCACCCAGTTTTGAGAAATCCTTTTGTAGCTCTTCGCAGTCTGTCTGAGTTTTAACGATCTTTAGTAATTTTGTATCATCTGCAAATTTTGCCACCTCACTATTTACACTTTTTTCTAGATTATTTATGAACATGTTGAATAGGACCGGTCCCAGAACAGACATCTGGGGCATACCACTATTTACCTCTCTCCATTCTGAAAACTGATCATTTATACCTACTCTTTTCAGAGTAGCAGCCGTGTTAGTCTGTATCCGCAAAAAGAACAGGAGTACTTGTGGCACCTTAGAGACTAACAAATTTATTAGAGCATAAGCTTTCGTGGGCTACAACCCACTTCTTCGGATGCATCCGAAGAAGTGGG